>NC_079443.1:50875907-50895907 GCF_903798145.1 Danio aesculapii | reverse complement strand
ATTAGTAGTATGCAATGCTAAGAGATCAATATTGGCAACTTTAAATGTGTTTTTATTTTCTTTTTAATGTATATTACTAATCAAAAATTAAGTTTTGATATGTTTATGGTAGGAACCTTCTTCATAGAACATGATATTTACTATATTTACGATAAATAATTTTGACTCAATGCACGTTTGGCTATATTGCCACAAATTTACGCATGCAATTTAAGACATATGTGCATATGCATCTTTAAGATTAAATAATACAATATAAAAACTAACCATGCATCAGTGTGGAAATGTGTTTTCTCTTCATATGTGACCCAAATGTGTCTTGTTTCCAGTCATAAAGGACACTTTTAGGAAATTGAGATTTAGATATCATATGAACGCTGGATAAAAAAGCTTTCATTGTTGTATGGTTTGATTTAAATGCAATTTTGTAAATATTTAGTTTAAGTTAGTAGTAGTATGCATTGTTAACAAATAGCTTTTGACAACTTTAAAGGTGATTTTATTTTCTTTGAAAGGCAAATAATATGCTAAGCTTTCCATTGCTCTATGGTTTGTTAAAAAGACAACATGTGGCTGGGATGCAACTATATGATGGCTCAAAAAAATCTAAATATTATTTATAAGCTATTAGTATATGCATTGATATGGACAACTTTAAAGATGATTTTTATTTAATTAGTAATGCATTTCACTAATAAAAAACTAAGCATTGATATATTTACAAAATTACTTCATAGAACATGATCTTTCCTTAATATTTCAATCATTTTTGGTGTAAAAATATATAATTTTTACTCTACAGTGTAATTTTGCCTATTGCCACAAATATACCCGTACAATTTTTGTATACCAGGGTTGCATGTGGATCTTCAAGACTAACCATGCATCAGGTTGGTAATGTGTTTTCTCTCATATGTGACCCATATGTGTCACGTTTCAAGTCATAAAGGTCACTTTTAGGAAATTGAGATTCATGCATCAAATAAAAGATGAAATAGTAAGAATTCCAGTGCTGTATGGTTTGTTAATTTAAATATTGAGAAAGTTGCGATTAAATTAAATTATTAGTAGTATGCAATGATAAGAAATGAATATTGACACCTTTAAAGGTGATTTTACTTTATTTGTAATGCATAAAATCCATTGCTGTATGGTTTGTTAATAGGGCAGCATGTTGCTGAGATGTAACTGTTTGATGGTTCATAAAAATCTAATTATTATTTATTACTTTTAATATTATTTATATTAGTATTGTTTATAAATTATAAGTAGTATGCATTGCTACTTTTGACAACTTTAAAGGTGATTTCATTTTCTTTGTAATTCATATTACTAATCACAAAGTTTTGATAAACTTATGGTAGGAAGTTTACTAAATGTATTCATGGAACATCTTTAATATTGCAATGTTTATTTTAGCAATAAAAATATATAATGTTTAATCTACAATATATTTTTGGCTCTTGCCACGTGTGTGTATATATATATATATATATATATATATATATATATATATATATATATATATATATATATATATATATATATATATATATATATATATACATATATATAAATATATATAAATATATATAAATATATATAATGGTAAGAGGTGTCCTCAACCGTCAGATGTCACTTCACAGCAAAAGGCGCTAATCCCGTCACATCTGTGTTTTTGAGGCTGTTTGGTCACTTCATTGGTTTTATTTTGATCGGATATAAATCCGATCGCTCAAATCACTTCAGAAGGTGGTCTGGGATGCTTTCCTGATGAAACTGGACTGGTCTAATATTTTTTTAAGACAAAATTAATATAAATAAAATAAATTGTGTCCTGGAGAAAATCTAACCTGCGCCTGTTAGAGAAACACCTGTAGGTGCGCTTTTACAGCCAAACACACGTAATGTGTGCAAAACTTTAGGCTAATATGAAGAATTTTGTCTTAATTCATCATCATTTTTTCTTTTATTTGTTAAAGTATTTGTTGCATTTTATTAGTTTTTTCTTTCACTTAATTGATTTTATTTTTATTACACTGAAATAAGTTAAAATGTTCAATCAATATCGAATGACAACATTACAGATGTGCAACATGCGCCTGTAGTTCCTTTGTTAATCATTCAAATGGACAAATTCTGACTGGAAGTTGAATGTGCTGGCCAGTTTGTTATTAGCCTAATAAATGACAATAGGCTACATTATTATTATTATTATTATATTTTTTCTAATGATATATGATGTAATCAATTTGTATTTTAGTTGATTTTTACAAAATATTTATTTAGTGTAAATCAAACATCAAAAAGTGCGGTTATGACGACCACCCGACAAGCTAATCCAGCTAAAAATAGTGATTAAAATGCCACTAAATGGAGTATTTAAACCTCATAATTGAACAGAAAAAAAGGCGAATAACTGCAAAAAAGTCTACTTTTTGAGAAAAAAGAGCCACCCCTTTCACCAGGCTGGCTAAGGGTCCTGTAATAGTAGTAGTAGTAGTAAAACTTTATTGTCCTTGACAGGAAATTTGTTATAGGCATCGCCATATTGCTGCAGACATTCACTTAAAACAAGCAATAAAAACAATACAGAATACAACAGTTACAAAATTTCTAATGCTAATTAAGATAGACTCTTATTAAATAAACCCACTGATACAGGTACAAAGGATTTCTTATAACGGTTTAACCTACACTTTGGGACTCGATATCTTCTACCAGAGGGAAGCAGTTCGTAATGAGGAAACAAAAAATGAGTTGGATCGTTTACAATCCTTTCCACCTGATTGAGGACACAATTGTCATATAAAACTCGAGCAATAAAATATTCATCGTGCCCAACGATTTTCCATGCTGTCTTTAAGAGATGCATCAATTTAGATTTACACTGAACAGATAGGTTGCCAAACCACACTGTGATACCATATCTAACAATGCTTTCAAGAACTGCTTTATAAAGCAACATCATGAGTTTCTTGTTAACTCCAAAAAGATGCAACCTCCGCAAAAAAATACAATCTCTGGTGTAAACGAGAACAAACCCACTCAATGTGTGTTTTCCATGTGAAAGAACTGTCGATGTAAATGCCCAAGTACTTATAGGTTTCTGACTGAATAATAGGATGGTCATGTACAACCACTTGACGATGGTCACCTATACATTTTGGGTCAAATATCATCTCTTCTGTTTTCTTAGTATTTATTTTTAGCTTATTTCTATCACACCACTCAACGAACTGACTAATTTCTTACTGATAGATAACACCAATATCATCATTCTCATAAAGTAAACTTAGTATGGCTGTATCATCGGAATATTTAAAAATAAAATTCTGTGAATGCTTACTTGAACATTCATTTGTAAAAAGTGTAAAAAGAATAGGTGAACTGACACAGAACAGAATAGAACAGCATGTGGCTGAAATACAACAGTTTAATGCTTCCAAAAATCTAAATATTGAGAAATTTGCATTTAAATAAAGTTATTAAATGAATATTGACAACTTTATAGGCATTTTTCTTTCTTTGTAAAGCATATTACTAATCAGAAATTAAGTTTTGATATTTATGTTTGGATATTTACTAACTTTCTTAATGGAACATGATCTTTACTTAATATTGTAATGATGTTTGGCATAAAAATATATATAATTTTTATTCATGTAATCTATTTTTGTCTATTTCCACACATAAAATCTCACAAGGAAATGTTTTGACATCTGATTTATGTTTTGTTAGTGTCTAATTCATTCAAATTCATAGAAGTTCAGTTGTTGATAATGCCAACCACCGAGGACTTTGAGGACAACAAATACACTTAATACACAAATACACTTCAATAAACTTGTACACATAGATAGACATAACATATATGCTATAAAATTGCAGGTTAAGGATGTCTGTATTTGATAACTTATATGGGATTGTAACTTTAACGTAACTTCATTGCAATGCAATAATGTGCACCTTTTGTAAATCTGCCTTAAAACAACAATTATTGTAAAAAGCGCTATACAAATAAAACTTGAATTGAATTGAATTTAAAAATGTACAATTTTAAAAAGGACCCCTAAAAGCCACCCCTAAACTCAACCATCATTAGGGGATGAGCGAATCATATTAAAATATACAAATGAGATCATACAAATAAGCCACTAAATCAAAAAGTTATGAATTGGCATGAGATAGCAGTGAATTTACCTGTGCAATTTAGAACTTGTTTTGTAGTCCAGGGTCGCTCATGCATCTTCAAGCCTAAATAATACAATATAAAAACTCACCATTCCCATCAGGTTGGGGATGTGTTTTTTATTCCTATGCATCTTCAAGACTACTGTAAATAATGCAGTATAAAAATGAGCTATGGATGGGAAAAGGAATTTCTATATGCATTTTCAAGACTGTATATACTAGACCTGTCACAATAATCAATATATGGACTTATCGCACAACACATGGACATGACCTCAATCATTTTTGGTGATGCAATATATGTCACCCATTCAAATAACCAATTCTAGCAACATTTGAACTGATTGGGCAACATCTCTATCTCTATTGGAGGTGTCAGTATGGTTAAAAACACTGTAGTATTTACTATACATTACTATAGTATATTCTCTTGTGGGTGTCTGACAATTTTACCTGGCTCTTTTTTGTTAACATTTATCATTATTTATTTGTTTAGGATATGCGTTTTCACATTCTGACTCCAATTAATAATTATTAAAGTGACTATAATTAAATGAAACATTCTTAATAATGAAATGTGTTCATTGTAATATCATTGTGATGATATTATACTGTCACTCTGGTATTAGATAATGAGTTGAATGGTCTTAAAATGACACTAATATCATTTATTGCAATATATTTTGGTGCAATATATCGTACAACACAAATTAATTTCTTGACAGGCCTACACCATTAAAACTAGTCATGCATTAAGATCGAAATGTTCAATGTTAATTCAAAATGAAATGTAAATCAACTTGGAAACACGGCTATGAGAATGCATCAGTTAGTTATTATGATTATTTCCACATTTTAACAGTCGTGAAGTGGGAATATGGGAAGTGTGTGATTTTCGGACTTCTTCAAAACGTGCCAGCCTTTGTTTAGATCCTCTGCACGTATCCTCGGTCAGCTTCATGAGGTGCCATTTTAGCACTTGTCATGTTAGACTATTTATTTTTGTCTACAAAACCAGTTTCAAGCTGAAGCCTTTGGATTAAAACGTTTAAATGTAAATTTGAGTGTCTAAATATTTGATTCAAAGTATACACAAAAAAGTATAAGAAACACAAATGCAAGTAAATTTGAAACTGAAAGATTTATACATGTTTATTAAGTTTTGAATATGAATATATTATTATATATGAATATATTATATATGAATATGAATCATGAATAGCACTGTCGCCTCACAGCAAGAAGGTCACTGGTTCGAGTCCCAGCTGGGTGAGCTGGCGTTTCCGTGTGGAGTTTGCATGTTCTCCGGTTTCTCCCACAGTCCAAAGACATGCACTATAGGTGAATTCGATAAACTAAATTAGCTGTAGTGTATGTGTGTGAATGAGTGTGTATGGATGTTTCTTAGTACTGGGTTGTGGATGGAAGGGCATTCGCTGTGTAAAGCATCCTGGATAAGTTGGCGGGTCATTCTGCTGTGGTGACCCCTGATGAATAAATGGACTAAGCTGAAGGAAAATGAATGAATGAATGGGGGTTAAATATGACGAGGGTTTTCAAGAATCAAAGCAATGGAAGTATTATACTTTACGGGTTATAAGGTTTCCTGTTTGTTATTTTTTCTGTGGAAAAACGTCAATGACTTCCATGATTTATTTATTTATTTGGCCGTGATTCACACACTGCATCTATTAAAATAGTTTTCAATGTAACAACTTCATAAAGCAAAACAATAGTCATTATTTTTTTCATAACAAAAGTCATTTAGCGACCCCATTTAAAAAAAAAAATGATTTAAATACTAATATGATTTAAAATATCTTAACCTAGCCACTATCTTTAAAACCACTGTATTTTTATGCATTTGTCAGCAAAAATAATTAACAAAATTGTAATATTTAGTACAATCACTTATTAGTTTTGTATATTTTAATATGTAAAAGTGAAATAAATATGCTGGTTCAATATATGTTATGCTGAATGTCACTCTTGTTTTGACTCTTGTTTTGATTTGATTCACACTAAAGTTTTCATAAACAATAAAGTAGACTTTTTTTGCTTGCCTTTAATGTGCTTTCTATCTACATAACATCATTTTATCTCAATGCACACACTAAAAGACAGCATCTTTGACCCAAATAAGCATTTCCTTTGTCACACTCTTTATGGAGCAGCGCAATTTGGTTGTGCATTGCATGTAAATTCCAAAATAAAATACAATCACTGTAACTAATGTCATTTATATACTCACAAATTGCCTGTGAGACTGTAAATGCACTCAAACAAGCTGCTTTATGCCTATAGAAACATATGAGTTCTTAAAAAATAGTAGCATTACTATAAGCTAATGTGTCACACTTTTATGCACATTTTAGATCATTACTCTAGATCATATGTTAAATGTACAGCATGACAGAATGTGTTATTTTAGCATGTAAACTACACAGGTGTTAAACACAATCTCATGCATACTTTGATTTGATGACTGTTTTTGTTGATGAGTTTGATTGCGATAACATAGCTGTGCTTTTTTATTTTTTGTTATTCAGGGGAGGTCTGTGAGCCTGCATACAGAAAACAGGAAGCAGAAACCTTGTCACCCAGCGATCATCACTCTGAAAACCCGTCCACTTCCCACAGGACTAACCATTTCCTGGTGGGTGTTTTTTTTTTCTTCTTCTCTTAATGTCCACATACAGTAAAGGCCAACGTTTGACTTTAGAGTTTTTGCATTTCCCTTTCAGCTGACTTGCAACACTTTATCCGAGCACAATAATGTTTATTTACTTTTAATGCGTTAAAATTATTATGATTTTTATTTTCTTTGTAATGCATATTTTAAATATTAATAATATTTTTAAATTAGATTTTGATATATTTATGGTAGGTGTTACAACCTCTTTGATGTTAGTCTAGGGTAAAAGTAATAACATTTAAACGGTGTGGTACTTTCACAAGTGATGGGTTCAAGCAACAAGACAAACAACAAACTGCCAACAAAAGTGATTTAATATACAAAGAAAGTGAAACCAGAATGCCCAAATATATTTACAAAAATAAGAAATATTTACAATAATAAAGTAGCAAATGAAACAAAGTATCAAACAAAATTAAGTCAACTCCAAGCGGCAACCTCCCGCTCTCCCTCGGGAAGCCAATACGGAAGTAACTGAAACTGCAATTCATCAAAATTCCGCTAGTCCTGGCTCCATAATAGAGCAAGTTGCAATTGAGCCCACTGTTAAAATGGCCAACTTTACACCAGAAAAAAAGGTGTTTACAGCCTGGTACAAAGAATTATTTTGGTTCATATAGCTATTATTACCCTCCATGACAACTGTGAGGGGGGTGAATTTTTTTATAACTCATCCATTTCCTTTATTTTAGGTTATATTAAGTTTGCATAATTAAGGGTGTGGCCACTTGAGTGACAGCTAGGTCTCGCTGGTCGCCGTCACTTCACCTCAGCTGAATCCGGCAGATTAGCCACTGATCTCGGCATATTCATCGTATTTTTGTTTTGTTTTTTGTGGCTTTACACAGTCAGCTGCCTTTTGGACTTATTTCTTACAATTATCAGATGATATGGGATGCTGTGTGCACTTAATTGTGCTCACAAACCATTCATGTGGCCTCGTTTCCCATGTGAGTAAAGTTATATACTTATATACCATCTCTATAAATGTATTTGTTTTATTTAAGATCATTTATCATTTATATTTTTCTTTAGACCTGTAATGTACTCCAGACTCTGACAAATTGATTAGCTGTAGGCTCTAGAACAGTCATCTGAAGCGTTGTCATACAGTGTTATGCTGGATTTTATCAATAGTCTTGCATTTTCTAACACAGACTATAATTGAAGTGTTTGGAAGTGATTCGCATTTTCCTCCTGTAGAAAAACGTCATAAGAACAATGTTTAGTGGATCACTGTATTACTACAGTGTTTTTAAAAGTCTAAACACTTTATTGATGTAGTGTACAGCCAAGCACATGTGGTCAGAACACAAACGAGTCGCAGGTAATAAAGTATCAAACGTTTCTCCCAAAGTAAAGTCTGTCTGCCAGGTCTAAGCAAAGTGCCAGCAGGCGTCTGTAGCTCCGCCCACTCTCCGCCTCTTTGCCCTTGTTTGGTATCCCGCCGTGGGTGCGATGACGCACGAACAAAATGGCGACGGTTGGCCGCGCCTACTTGTAGCTTCTTTTGCAGTGTTCAGAAACCTATGGGTGACGTCACGGATGCTACGTCCATATATTTTACAGTCTATGGTCAACTCAAGAGTAAGGGGACGCTAGTGAAGCCAAAATCAAAGAAATAAATATAACAAAACAATTCTAACTCATAAACAAACCCCTTACCTACCTAGAATCATGAAAAGAAAAAGAAAAGAAAAATCTTAAGCGCCAAGCGCCATAAACGTACCTATACTAAACTAAGAATACAAAAATATAAATACACAAATGGCGTTCACTTCTTACCTGGTGTTTTAAACAATGGATTGACTACGTGTTTGCAGAATGGAAGTCGTACGACATCTTCCTATCCGCCTTACTCTGAGGACAAAGTCAACTCTTAATGAAAACTCTTGATTTTTGCCAGGTAACAAACAAACAAATGAAATAAAGATGTACAAAAAATCACAAAGTAGTTCAAAAATGGGCAGAAATAATAATAAATAATTTTATCCAAACGAAAGTTAAGCAAAAACAACGAATAACAAAATCATGTCGGCAAAACACACAAAAAAACAGGATCAAAAGAAAAGCGCTCTCCCATCCGCTCTCCCTGGCGTCCTTTTATGTCATCGCGCCACGTCACCCAATGATGAGTGACGGGTCTCCCAACCAAAGGCGGAGGCGGACCTAAAGGATATGACGGGCAGAGAGGGAGAGAGAGAGAGAGAGATAGAGAGAGAGAGAACAGGAGGCAAAAAAAAAACTAACAATATACAGCAACCGTAACAGTAGGAAGTTTACAAAATTTTCTTTAGCTATTATATTTTTAGCAAATATATTCATGCAATTTAAGACTAACTATAAAATTATAAACCTAACCATGCATCAGGTTGGAAATGTGTTTTCTGTTCATACGTGACCCATATGTGTCACATCACCAGTCATAAACTTTTAGGTTTACTTTTAGGAAATTGAGATTTCTACAAATGAAAGCTGAAGAAAAATAAGATTTCCAGTGCTGTATGGTTTGTTAATAGCACAAAACACATATTTGATGGTTTAAAAACTATTATAGTTTTAATATGTTTATTATATTAATGTTTATTATATTTGTTATTGTTTAATATGTTTAAAAACTATTGCTCAATACAAATATTGAGAATATTGCTTTAATTTAAGATATTATTAGTATGCATTAATAAGAAATGGATATTGACAACTTTAAAGATGATTTTATTTTCTTAATGCATATTACTAATCAAAAATTATGTTTTGATATATTTATTAGAGGAACCGTACTAAATTTTGTCATGAAACATGATCTTTACTAAATATTGCAATCATTTTAGGCATAAAAATATATATAATTTTGACTCTACAATGTACTTTTGGCTATTGCCACAATATATCCATGCAATTTAAGACTGGTTTGTTGTCCAGGGTCACATGTGCATCTTAAAAACGAAATAATACAATATAAAAACTAACCATGCATCAGGTTGGAAATTTGTTTTCTCTTCATATATGACCCGTTTCCAGTCATGAAGGTCACTTTTAGGAAATTATTAGTTATACATCATCTGAAAGCTGAATAAATAAGCTTTGCATTGCTGTTTGATTCATTAGGACACCTTGTGGCTGAAATACAAGTTTAATGGTTCAAAAAAATCTAAATATTAAGAAAAATACATTTAAATTAGGTTATTAGTAGTATGCAATGCTAAGAAATGAATACTGACAACTTTATTTTCTTTGTAATGCATATTACTGATCAGAAATTAGGTTGTGATATATTTATGGTAGGAAATTTACAAAATTTTGTCATGGAACATGATCTTTACTTAATATTGCAATCGTTTCTGGCATAAAACTATATAATCTTGACTCTACATTGTATTTTTGGCTATTGGCACAAATATACCCATACAATTTAAGACTGAATAATACAATATAAAAACTAGCCATTCATCAGTTTTGAATAGGGTTTTCTCTTCAAATGTGACCCATTTCCAGTCATAAAGGTCACTTTTAGGAAATTAAGATATATACATCATCTGAAAGCTGAAAAAATAAGCTTTCCTTTGCTGTTTGATTTGTTAATAAAACACCATGTGGCTGAAGTGCAACTGTTTAATGCTTCAAAAAATCTACATTTAAAAATATTGCATTTAAGTTAAGTTATTAGTAGTATGCAATGCTAAGAAATGAATATATTTATGGTAGGAAATTTACTAAATTTCTTCAAGGAACATGATCTTTACACAATATTGTAATGATTTATTGACATAACAACATATCATTTTGACTCTACAATGTACTTTTGGCTATTGCCACTAATAAAGCCATGCATTTTAAGACTGGTTTGTTGTCCAGGGTCACATGTGCATCTTCAAGACTAAATAATACAATATAAAAACTAACCATGCATCTGGTTGTAAATGTGTTTTCTCTTCATATATGACCCGTTTCCAGTCATGAAGGTCACTTATAGGAAATTATTATTTATACGTCATCTGAAAGCTGAATAAATAAGCTTTGCATTTCTGTTTGATTCATTAGGACACCTTGTGGCTGAAATACAAGTTTAATGGTTCAAAAAAATCTAAATATTAGGTTATTAGTAGTATGCAATGCTAAGAAATGAATACTGACGACTTTATTTTCTTTGTAATGCATATTACTGATCAGAAATTAGGTTGTGATATATTTACGGTAGGAAATTGTCATGGAACATGATCTTTACGCAATATTGCAATCGTTTTTGGCACAAAACTATATAATCTTGACTATACACTGTATTTTTGGCTATTGGCACAAATATACCCATACAACTTAGTCCAGGGTCACATATGCATCTCCTAGACTGAATAATACAATATAAAAACTAGCCATTCATCAGTTTTGAATAGGGTTTTCTCTTCAAATGTGACCCATTTCCAGTCATAAAGGTCACTTTTAGGAAATTAAGATATATACATCATCTGAAAGCTGAATAAATAAGCTTTCCTTTGCTGTTTGATTCATTAATAGAACACCATGTGGCTGCAGTGCAACTGTTTAATGCTTAAAAAAAATCTAAATGAAAAATATCGCATTTAAATTATGTTATTAGTAGTATGCAATGCTAAGAAATGAATATATTTTTGGTAGGAAATTTACTAAATTTCTTCAAGGAACATGATCTTTACACAATATTGTAATGATTTATTGACATAACAATATATCATTTTGACTCTACAATGTACTTTTGGCTATTGCCACTAATAAAGCCATGCATTTTAAGACGGTTTTGTTGTCCAGGGTCACTTGTGCATCTTCAAGACTAAATAATACAATATAAAAACTAACCATGCATCAGGTTGGAAATGTGTTTTCTCTTCATATATGACCCATTTCCAGTCATGAAGGTCACTTTTAGGAAATTATTATTTATACATCATCTGAAAGCTGAATAAATAAGCTTTGCATTGCTGTTTGATTCATTAGGACACCTTGTGGCTGAAATACAAGTTTAATGGTTCAAAAAAATCTAAATATTAGGTTATTAGTAGTATGCAATGCTAAGAAATGAATACTGACGACTTTATTTTCTTTGTAATGCATATTACTGATCAGAAATTAGGTTGTGATATATTTACGGTAGGAAATTTACAAAATTTTGTCATGGAACATGATCTTTACTTAATATTGCAATCGTTTTTGGCATAAAACTATATAATCTTGACTCTACATTGTATTTTTGGCTATTGGCACAAATATACCCATACAACTTAGTCCAGGGTCACATATGCATCTCCTAGACTGAATAATACAATATAAAAACTAACCATTCATCAGTTTTGAATAGGGTTTTCTCTTCATATGTGACCCATTTCCAGTCATAAAGGTCACTTTTAGGAAATGAAGATATATACATCATCTGAAAGCTGAATAAATAAGCTTTCCTTTGCTGTTTGATTCGTTAATAGAACACCATGTGGCTGAAGTGCAACTGTTCAATGCTTAAAAAAAATCTAAATGAAAAATATTGCATTTAAGTTATGTTATTAGTAGTATGCAATGCTAAGAAATGAATATATTTATGGTAGGAAATTTACTAAATTTCTTCAAGGAACATGATCTTTACACAATGTTGTAATGATTTATTGGCATAACAACATATAATTTTGACTCTACAATGTACTTTTGGCTATTGCCACTAATAAAGCCATGCATTTTAAGACGGTTGTGTTGTCCAGGGTCACATATGCATCTTCGAGACTAAATAATACAATATAAAAACTAACCATGCATCAGGTTGGAAATGTGTTTTCTCTTCATATGTGACCTGTTTCCAGTCATAAAGGTCACTTTTAGGAAATTGAGATTTATGCATCAAATGAAAGCTGAATAAATAAGCCTTCCTTTGCTGTTTGATTCATTAATTGGACAACATCTGGCTGAGATACAACTGTTTAATGGTTCTAAAAATATAAATAAAGAGAAAATAGCATTTTAATGAAGTTATTAGTAGTTTGCAATTCTGAGAAAATTAATTTTGACAACTTCAAAAGTGATTTTATCTTTATAATACTAATAAAAAAATTAAGTTTTGATAAATTTGCGGTAGGAAATCTACTAAATTTCTTCAGGGAACATGATCTTTACTCAATATTGCAATCATTTTTGGCATAAAAATACTCTACAATGTATTTTTAGCCTATTGCCACAAATATACCTGTGCAATTTAATAATATGAGATTTATAAATTGAGATTTAAACATCAAATAAAAGCTGAATAAACAAGCTTTCCTTTGCTGTTTGATTCGTTAATAGGATGGGAGACCACGTGGTTGAGATATAATTGTTTAATGGTTAAAAAAATTCTAACAATTGAGAAAATTGCATTTAAATTAAATTATTAGTAGTATACATTGCTAACAAACTAATTTTTATAGTTTATTTTAGCTTTTTTTTTTAACTGGGCAATGCACATTAATAAACAATACTGTAAAATGTGCCAGAATTAGCCAAGATTGGCTATTTTCCATCTGTAGACCCTTGACAGAATGTTAAAAAGTCACACCTGAAAATAGAAACAAAGCACAAAATACACTATCGTATGTATAAACACAAGTAAAAAAACAAGGACACGAAGCATAAGGGAAAAATAAATAGGTGGCAGTAAGAGAGGACAACTTTAAAGGTGATTTTATACTAACCATTTCCTGATGGGTGTTTTTTTCTCTCTCTCTTAATGTCAGTAAAGGCCAAAGTTTGACTTCAGAGTTTTTGCATTTCCCTTTCGGCTGACTTGCAACACTTTGTCCAAGCACAATAATGTTTATTTTTTCCTCCCATTTATTGTGCAAATGCACATGGTGGTTGTGATGTAATTGTTCTGAAAGGGTTTTTCTGAACGTGACCCCCAGCCTTTATATTGTGTTATCATCGTTAACCGCCTGTAAGCACAGACAAACCTTAATAGCTGAGTTTGCAGTGCCTTTGCTAGTTATCCACAGTTCACTCGAGGGTTAAGTTGTGAGAAACGTGTGAAAAAGATGTAGTTCTCTCTCTTCACAGTTTGATATCATTTTTCATCGCTATCTGTCCATAGTGAGAATGTTTCTCTAATTGAATCCAGTGTGATAATTCTGCTCAATTGTTTTAATCGTGTGCACATTTTACACCCATAGGGGGCACTAGAGCATAACGCTTTTTGTGAGCCCCGCCAGTGTATTACCTGTTCTGAGAATTGAGTTCTCTCTTATGAAAGCAGGTGTCACTTTTTTTTTTTAGATGACTGTTACTGGAAGGTATAGACATAACAGTTTGAAATGGCTACTTTCTCCTTTTCTTGAACTTAATCTCGGGTGGATAATGGCCTCCATTCAAAATCGGAGCCTGCAAATGTGGCAAAGTATGTTATTTCATAGCAAATGCACTCAAAGGGGAGTAATTAGGGGAGTATGGATTCATTCTCCTTCTTCCATGTGTGAAATTGTACAGACTTTGGAGTTTATTAATGGAGTTTTTTAAGTGTTTTGTGCTGAAATGAATCATACGAGGGCCTATAGTTTTTACAATTGCGTATATACACCCTGGTTTTCATGACTAATGCAGAAAAACTAAGAAATAAAGAAATTAAGTCATTAATTTTGCATTAAAAATAAATATATAAATTATAAAATATTTTCAAATCATAATTGATTCATATCTGCTTTCTAAATCGATGCTGATTTAGATAAAAAAACGCATAAAAATCTTTTTACTGCCATATTGATGTGCATTACACCCATTTTCATGACTTCAATGCAAAAAGTCATTAATATTGCATAAATTTTTTTTAAATATTTTCAAATCATAATAGAATTATTTCTGCTTTTTAAATGTATGCAAATTTATATTAACAAATGCACAAAATGTTTTACTGCATTAAAGAAGTGCGTATATACCTTAGGTGTCATGAATGTAATGCAAAAAGCAAGAAAAAAGTCATTAATATTGCATTAAAAAAATGCATTAATTGCAAAATATTTTCAAATCATAATTGAATTATTTCCGCTTTTTAAATGTATGCAGATTTATATTAACAAATGCACAAAATTTTTTACTGCATTAAAGAAGTGCAAATATACCTTAGTTGTAATGAATGTAACGCAAAAACCAAGAAAAAAGTCATTAATATTGCATAAAAATAAATGTATTACTTGCAAAATATTTTCAAATCATAATTGAATTATTTCCGCTTTTTGAATTGATGCTGATTTATATTAACAAATGCACAAAATGTTTTACTGCATTAAAGAAGTGCATATATAGTTGTCATGAATGTAATGCAAAAAGCAAGAAAAAAGTCATTAATATTGCATAAAAATAAATGTATAAATTGCAAAATATTTTCAAATCATAATTGAATTATTTTTGCCTTTTCAATTGATGCTGATTAATATTATCAAATGCATAAAAATGTTTTTGCTGCAATATAGAAGTGCATATATACCCCAGTTTTCATGACATTAATAATAAAAAAAAATTGTTGCATAAAAATAAATATAGAAATTGTAAAATATTTTCAAATAATAATATAATTATTTCAGCTTTTTAAATTGATGCTGATTTATATTAACAAATGCACAAAATGTTTGACTGCAATATAGAAGAACATATATACCCCAGTTGTCATGAATGTAATGCAAAAAGCAAGAAAAATGTCATTAATGTTGCATAAAAATACATTTATTAATTGCAAAAATATTTTAAAATCATGATTGAATTATTTCTGCTTTTTAAATTGATGCTATTTCATATTAACAAATGCATAATTTGTTACTGCAATATAGAAGTGTATATATAACCCAGTATTTATGACTGTAATACAAAAAAAGTCATTAATTTTGCATAAAATTAAATTGTATATAAATTGTAAAATATTTTCAAATCATAATTGCTTTTTAAATTGATGCTAATTTATATTTCCAAATGCAAAAAAATAATAATAAAAAAACAAGATAGTAATTGTTGCGTAAAAAATAAATATATAAATTATAAAATATTTTCAAGTCATAATTGCATGTATTCAGATTTTTTAATGTATGCTAATTTATATTAACAAATGCATAAAAATGTTTTTACTGCAATGTAGAAGTCCATATATACCACAATTTTCATGACTTTAATGCAAAACAATCATTAAAACATATATAAAATAATAAACAAGAAAAAAGTCATTAATGTTGCATAAAAATAAATATGTAAATTGTAAAATTTTTTTAACTCATAATTGCATGTGTTCTGCTTTTTAAATATATGCTAATTTATATTTCTAAATGCATTAAAGTATTTTACTTCAATATGGGAGTGCATATACACCCCAGTTTTCAAAAAAGTCATTAATGTTGCATAAAATAAATATATAAATTATAAAATATTTTCAAATCATAACTGAATTATTTCTGCTTTCTAAATGTATGCTTGATTGTATTAACAATTGCATAAATATACTATATTACTGCATATAAAAGTGCATATATATACCCCAGTTTTCATGACTTTAATGCAAAAAAGTCGTTAATGTTGCATAAAAAATAAATGTATAAACTGTAAAATATTTTCAAATCATGATTGAATTATTTCTAATTTTTAAACTGATGCTAATTTCCAAATGCATAAAAATATTTTAACTGCAATAAAGAAGTCCATATATACCCCACTTTTCATGACTTTAATGCAAAAAAAGAAGTTATTAATGTGGCATAAAAATAAATATATAAATTGTAAAATATTAAAACATAATCGCATGAGTTCTGTTTTTTAATTGATGCTGATTTATATTTCCAAGTGCATTAAGATGTTTTTACTGCAATATAGGAGTGCATATATATTCTAGTTCTCATTACTGTAATACGAAAAATAAGAAAAAGTCATTAATGTTGCATAAAACATAAATATATGAATTATAAAATATTTTCAAATTCTTGTTATGCAAATTTAAATATCCATCTATTTAAATGTATAAACAAATACTTAAATATTTTTTTACTGCAATATAGAAGTGCACATATACCCCAGTTTTTAATGACTGTAATACAAAAAAAAGTCATTAAGGTTGCATGAAATAAATATATAAACTGTAAATTTCAAATCGTAATTGCATGGGTTCTGCTTTTAAAATTTATACAAATTATTATTAACAAATGCATAAAAATGTTTTTACTTCAATATAGAAGTGCATATATATCCCAGTTTTCATGACTTTAATGCAAAAATATGTATAAAATAAAAAACAAGTTAAAAAAGTCATTAATTTTGCATAAAATTTAATTGTATATGAATTATAAAATATTTTCAAATCATAATTGCTTTTTTAATTGATGCTAATTTATGTTTCCAAACGCATGCAAGTGTTTTACTGCAGTATAGAAGTGCATTTATGCCCCAGTTTTATGACTTCGATGCAAAAAAAACTCATTAATGTTGCATAAAAATCAATAAATAAATTGTAAAATATTTTCAAATCCTCATTTAATTATTTTTACTTTTTAACTTTATGCTAATTTATATTTTTCAAATGCATTAAAATGTTTTTACTTCAATGTGGAAGTGTATACTGTATATACCCCAGTTTTCATTACTGTAATGCAAAATAATAAATAAATTAGAAAAAAGTCATTAATGTTGCGTGAAGAATAGTTATATAAATTGTAATCTATTTGCAAATCATGGTTGCATGGCTTCCACTCTTCAAATGGATGCTAATTCTTATTAACAAATGCATAAACATATTTTTACTTGTTAATAGCAATGAAAGCTGCAATGTATATCCCTCTGCGCTTTAAAGCTTTTCTCTTTGTAAAATATTTTTGTCCTGTCAAGGATGTTTCTGAATCTATGTGATGAAATGGTTTGGTTATATGTTTAATATTTGGAAATGTTTTGTTTTGCTGCAGAAACACGAACCCACGGAGTATCCTGGGATATTTCCCCATGCAGTATCTGCTGCCTGTGAAATGAAGAGGTACATGAATCATATCACTTCATAAATTCATTTTTAATGAAGGATTTTACACTTCGGTCTCTTGGGCAGCCAGACAAAAGGTTTAATCTTGAAGTAAAACAACTGATTAACAGCTCGGTTAGGTTTGTTTATCGGCATTAGCAGGTCAGTATTTTTCACGCAGAATATGTCTTATATAATATCCTAATAGCATCAAATAAAAAAGCGAAAATGATCCAGAGAAAAACTAAATCTGATGCTCATGAAATACTGATGACGTTCAGCTTATGTGTTACATGACTATACACTCACAGCCACTTTATTAGGTACACCTGTTCAACTGCTTATTAACGCAAATTTCTAATCAGCCAATCACATGGCAGCAACTCAATGCATTTAGGCATGTAGACATGGTCAAGACGATCTGCTGCAGTTCAAACTGACTATCAGAATGGGAAAGAAAGGGGATTTAAGTGACTTTGAACGTGGCATGGTTGTTGGTGCCTGACAGACTGGTCTGAGTATTTCAGAAACTGCTGATCTACTGGGATTTTCACGCACAACCATCTCTAGGGTTGATCAGAGAATGATCTGAAAAAGAGAAAATATCCAGTGAGCGGCAGTTCTGTGGGCGCAAATCACAGAAAAAATTCTGTGTGCAGAAAAGCATCTCCGAAAGCACAACAAGTCCAACCTCAAGGCAGATGGGCTACAGCAGCAGAAGACCACACCAGGTGCCACTCCAGTCAGCTCAAGAACAGGAAACTGAGGCTACAATTCACACAGGCTCACCAAAACTGGACAATAGAAGATTGGAGAAACATTGCCTAGTCTGATGAGTCTCCATTTCTGTTGCGACATTCGGATGGTAGGGTCAGAATTTGGCATCAACAACATGAAAGCATGGATCCATCCTGCCTTGTATCAACGGTTCAGGCTGGTGCTGGTGGTGTAATGGTGTGGGGGATATTTTTTGGCACACTTTGGGCCCATTAGTACCAACTGAGCATCGTGTCAATGCCACAGCCTACCTGAGTATTGTTGCTGTCCATGTCCATCTCTTTATGACCACAGTGTACTCATCTTCTGATGGCTACTTCCAGCAGGATAACGCACCATGTCACAAAGCGTGAATCATCTCAGACTGGTTTCTTGAACATGACAATGAGTTTACTGTACTCAAATGGCCTCCACAGTCACCAGTTCTCAATCCAATAGAGCACCTTTGGGATGTGGGGGAACGGGAGAGTCGCATCATGGATGTGCAGCTGACAAATCTGCAGCAACTGCATGATGCTATCATGTCAATATGGAGCAAAATCTCTGAGGAATATTTCCAGTACCTTGTTTAATCTATGCCATGAAGGATTAAGGCAGTTCTCAAGAAAAAAGGGGGTCAAATCCAGTACTAGTAATGTGTACCTAATAAAGTGGACGATGAGTGTAGATATAGAGAGAGTAAACTGAGAGAAACTGCTTGTTTTAAGGCATGTTATACAAGATTTATGCACTTCTTACTGTTACGACCTTCTTTTAAGTGTAGGGGTTTTGTTCGGAGGTGTAACAAAGAAGACTAAATTTGTTAATAAATAATACTGAATTATTCATTCATTCATTTTCTTTTCGAATTAGCCCCTTTATTAATCAGGGGTCGCCACAGCGGAATTAACCGCCAACATACCCAGCACATGTTTTATGCAGTGCATAACCTTCCAGCTGCAACCCATTACTGGGAAACATCCATACACTCTCAGTCACACACATGCACTAAGGGCAATTTAGCCTACCCAATTCACCTGTGCAGCATGTCTTTGAACCGGAGCACCCAGAGGAAACCCACGCCAACATAGTGAGAACATGCAAACTCCACACAGAAATGCCAACTGATCCAGCCGAGGCTTGAACCAGCGACCTTCTTGCTCTACTTGCTCAACCCACTCTGCCACCATGCCACCCTATGATTGAATTAGAGCTAAATAAAAAGATAAACGTGCAGAACACTTCAATCCTCAGCCCCAGAGTGAAGAGTCAGAGCAATGTTTAGAAAAAATAAACAGCAGAGTTTTTTTAATAGAAATATAGAAACTTTCACACAATCGCCTCACAGCAAGAAGGTCGCTGGTTCGAGCCTCGGCTGAGTCATTTGTCATTTCT
>NC_079443.1:50843407-50870907 GCF_903798145.1 Danio aesculapii | reverse complement strand
AACAGTGAAAAAAGCCTCAGGAGACGTTTCTCAATGTACTCGACTCAGTTTTGTGATGTTTTCTGGAAAGTTTAATGCATTAATAATGCTGGTTTAGTAATGTGGTAATGTTCAACACGGTGGCTCAGTTGTTAGCACTGTCACCCCACAGCAAGAAGGTCATTAATTCGAGTCCTGGCTGGGCCAGTTGTCATTTCTATGTGGAGCCTGCATGTTCTCCCCTTGTTGGCTTTAGGTTTGTTGGCCGCAGTGTGTGTGTGTGTGAATGAGAGTGTATGGGTGTTTCCCAGTACTGGGTTGTGGAAGGAAGGACATTCGGTGTGTAAAACATATGCTGGATAAGTTGGCGGTTCATTCCGCTGTGGTAACACCTGATGAATAAAGCGACTAAGCCAGAACTAAATCAATAAATGAATAAAAATTCTACTTAATTTGTTTGTTTAAATTCAGCCCATATAAATAGTTTGCAACCACTTACCTTAGTAAATCTAATCTAGTGACCTTAGTAAATCTAATCATCTACTGATTACCATAGTAAATCTAATGAATCAGTTTATTTCTATTGCTCATACTCTTGGTTGGTGATTATGGAAAACCACAAGCTTATGAATATTTGGCAGATGATAAAAACACCAACTTCGTAGCTATGCCTTGGCACAACCTACAATATTGGTGTTGGTAATTTTCCACAGTCCTTTTGGTCACCAAAACACTACAAATAACACTACAAATAACAATAGATTTATTGTTTACACGATGCTTCTTGCTGTGAGGCAACAGTGCTAACCACTGAGCCACCGTGCCACCATAGTAGTAGTATTACTAAATAAAAATAATAATTTCTCCTCTTCTCCTCACAATGATCCCATATTGTCTGCACCTAAAAATAACATCTCTATAGTCATTTTGCGAGGAGGCTGAATTATGAATGTGGCTAATTGAATCTTAGCCATGCTCTGATGACTATGTTTTCGTAATGTTACGTTACTCGCTCCACGTGCGATCACAGACTCTGATCGGGATGCTTCAGAGGGGAATTTGAGCTCTGTAGTTGATGTTAATTGGCCGGCGTAGCATTGCAGTGGCAGCGGCTGACGCACTTGTTATGGTAGAGCAATTCTCACTGCATTGTTTGGTGCTAAATTTGACAGAGTTCCTCATTAATAGTCAGCGTTGCATGGTGTGCACATCACTGCTGTGCTTTCTTTGCTTATGCATACTAATATCCTCATATATATAAATGTATATGAGCGAGAGGGAAATTAATGAGAAAGATACTCAGAACTCTGCTTGATGCTAGTTTATTTTTTAATCTGGATATTTTTTATCAGGCATTTACGTGAGGGATGTTTTCAATTTGGTGTTGGTTGTCTTGATATTTCATTAATAGCTCATATTTTTGAAAACGTAACATGCATGCAAAAGTGAATTTTTGGATTTTTATGTAAAGTTATTGTTTAAAGGTGTCATACTGGGGTGCGTTTCCCAAACAACAACGTTAAGTCGCGGCTGAACTATCATAGTACGATGCATTGTTTGGGAAAACAAGGATGTATTGACGAGTGTTTCCCAAAACCCATAGTTTCTCTGTCGCAGATCCATCATTTGAACCACGTTAATTATAATTTAAAACGGCCATAACGATGCTCTAAATGGGGTGGAGTAACAACTTCTTTAGAGAAGAACCCCATCATTTCTTTGTGCAAAGGATATTGTTTGACACGCACACGCATTAAAAAAATACAATATTAATTTTGCTAAAAAACATGCACTTGCTTTCCATATTAACTGAAATATATGTAAATGGCAGATATAGGCCTGTGTTTCCTTTACAAATATTATTGAAAATATTACATATCCTATTCTAAAACATAAAATCACTTGCAAAAGCTAACACGTATTCTCATATCATATATAAATGAATAAATAATGAGGCTGTTTATTAAGAAATGAAATTTAATGTTTATTATTTATTAGGAAATGAAAAAAATCCTGCTTTAATAATAATAATAACAATTATATTAATTATTATTATATTAATTATTATTATTATTGTTATTATTATTATTATTATTATTATTATTATTATTATTATTATTATTATTATGTAGGATATTGCTTATTTATTTTTTTTTTTTAAATCAACTTTTACAATTTTTCACAGGCCGATCTCATATACAGTACAGATACTTAATAAATAACCCACTATAAATTAAAAGCATTGATGTAAGTTTTTTGTTTTCACAAGCTTTGAAGACGTAACGTAAATTCCGCTTTTAAATAGGTTACCTATGTAATGTAATGTGTATTTATATAGCGCATTTATTGTGCATGGCCATACACCCAAAGCACTTCACAATCATGAGGGGGGGGGGTCTCTCCACACCACCACCAGTGTGCAGCATCCACTTGGATGATGTGACGGCAGCCACAGGACAACGGCGTCTGTGCGCTCACCACACACCAGCTATTGGTGGAGGGGAGAGACAGTGATAGAGCCAATTCTGTGGAAGGGGATGATTGGGAGGCCATGATTGTAAGGGCCGATAGAAAGACTTTGGCCAGGACACCGGGGTTACACCCCTACTCTTTACGAGAAGTCACATGGGATTTTTAATGACAACAGAGAGTCAGGACCTCGGTTTAACATCTCATCCGAAAGATGGCGCTCACTGACAGTATAGTGTCCCCTTCTCTTTTTACTGGAGCATTAGGACTCACACAGACCACAGGTTGAGCGCCCCCCTGCTGGCCTCACTAACACCACTTCCAACAGCAACCTAGTTTGTCCATGTGGTCTCCCATCCAGGTACTGATTAGGCTCAGCCATGATTAGCTTCAGTGAGTAACCCTCGTCTTGGGCTGCAGGGTGATATGGCTGTGGCTATAACTTTCATCATGAGCCACGGCTGTGTTCAAAATGACATCAATGTTTTCAAAATGCACTGCGAAGGGACCGCAATTGTAAACATAAAGATCTGAAACTGAACTGTAAAAATACTTTGAAAGCAAATTACACCTAAGAGAGATGACTTTAATGCTTTATTTATTTGTAATCATTCGAACTTTAAATGTTAGAATGTTCTTAACGAATAGGGTATAGGGGGGATAAGTGGGAATAGAACACAGCCGGGAACTATGTTTCTAACTACAGCTCCAGATGTGTAGTTGCACGCATACAAGTTTGCGACGCAGTTTGCGAATGTTCGTTGGAACGATGGATTTGGAAAACACAAAATCAACAGACTATGTTTGTAAGGAAGGAACTTGTGATCTTAGTTGGCTAACGATGATTTTCGGAAACGCACCCCTGTATGTATGCATTGATATAATATGTAAAATTATTCTCTGATATCTAAGTAAGGGTATGTGGTGTAGGTGCATGCAAAGATACGTTTTTACAGGTCATTTTTTAACCCAAAGTATTGACCTTAAAGGTGCAGTAGGTGATTTGTCAAAATGCTAACCGGTTAGCATTATAGCTTCGAAACACTGTCTCACCCCTGTCGTCCAAAGCCACACCTCCTGAAACACGAATGCACGCATGACAGCAGACAACCCACTTGTTCATGTCATTCGCCAGTTAAAAATGTAGTTAGTGTTTGGCCGGCGGCGTGCAGGAATTACACTTATTACTAAGCCATACTTACTTTCTGCCGTTCCACTGTATACGACAAATGACAAGAGACAGACCGGAAGTCATTCATTTCCAATGGAGAGCTGTGTACAGTTCCGATTCATCTTCCGGGAGCTGTGCGGAGTTTCGGTCATCTCCGTATGCGGGAAAATTTGGATCCAGTTTGAGTTGAGGATGCGTTTTAGGCTCCTACGACTAGACCGTATGCGACCGGCCGACCGGATGTGATGTATTCTAGTGTTGTCCAAGCAGGTCTGTGTGCTCGAGATGAGAAATAGGAGTCTATATTATTAATACTATTTTTTAAGCTGTCTCCACATTCCCTCCAAAACTTTTTGAGGTCAAAGAGTTTCTGGTATTCATTCATTCAACCATGGTGAACGCACAGAGAATAAAAGGCTCTTTTTGCACTTTATTTCGGACACCACAAGAACAGCTTCTCCTCTATGGTGCATGACAACACTGAAAATACTGTGCGATTACCACAAGGGGGCGAATTCTGACAGTCATGTCCAAATGTCGTGTGCAGTGGAAGGGCGGCTTAAACTTTTTCCTGGTGTTGCATTGCGGCCCTCTGCTGGGTGTGCGTGCACCTCACGAAACAGATGAGGCTTTTATACTTGATGCGTTCGCTGTCGTGATATTCTTTAAAGCGACAGGGGGCTAAAGCTCAAACGAAACTGACCGAAAAATCAGACGGATACACATAGAAGTAGGAAGTTTCCAGAACTACGTCATATCATCATCAAGATTTTTAAACTAATTATTTTTATAGATTACTTTAATGATTGTAAAGTTTTTTTAATAACCATTTTGTTAAATCAAACTTTGATGCATCACCTGCTTTTGTTCATCTTGGACAGTTCTACCTATTAAAGTTTATTAAAATATTAATGACAGCAGAACATGGCTTACTCTACAAATATATTTTTATTATGAATAGAATAAAAGCAAAAAAAGGACACTTACTAAAAAATACTGATGTTTTTTATTTTTTTTTTTATTTAGCCCACTTCACACATTACTGTCTGGCTAGTTTGTCCTCTACTGATATGCTAAAAAGGCAATAATGGTTCAACATTCCTGACCATTATAACTAATAAAGCCCAGAAAAATAGGCCATCACTATATTGTACACCGAAAGGTTCCTGTTATCAAGGAAAGCATTTGTTACTTCATTTTAGTTTTGTAACTATTAAATTGTTTTAAATTCAAAATTGTGATATTAACATCAGTGTAAAACCTGTGAATGCTGGAAAATCATATTCTGTCTTTTTTTTATTAAAATCACCCGGGTCTCAGCTTTTGCCATGGCCTCTTTTTGTTTTAGCAAACTTATCCCTCAAGTTTTTCTAAACTTTTTAACAAAAACTTTCTTCCTTTCCCGCTGCTGTTGCAATATCTAGCCAAGAATTATTGGCCATCTGGTTATCCCTATGAGCACACATTGGCAGATCATAAAGATCTCTGTGCAGTCGTACCTGTTTCAGACAAAATCTCTTCAAAGTGATTCGGCGCTGCGCGAACTGTTTGCTCGAGTCTCAAAAAAGTGTGTTTTCACCGTTCTGCCAGCTGAAATCATGTCGCGTGCACCCAAAGCGTACCTCCGCAAACACCACAATGATGTCACAGTCGCCGTTCGCACTCAAACGAAATAGCGAACACGTCGAGTATAAATCAGTCTTGACGCGCACACACACACACACACACACACACATACAAAAGCAGATGATACGCAGATCATAAACAATCGTACTTCAATGGTCAAAAATATTTTGACAAGTTGAGTAGATTCCTTGTCCTTTAAATGATCTGTAGCTTTTGGTGTGGAGGGTGTTTTTCTGCAGGAGATGCTTTTGCCTTTAAAATCATTCAACTAGTCATTAAAAAAATTAAAAAATAAACAAACAAAAAACTTACACATACCGTAGGAACAGTATAACAGAAAATTATAGTGATTTTAAAATCTTGACTTTTCCATTGTATAACAGTGGTTTGTTCTGTAGACAATGGGGGCTAATAATATTAACCTTAAAATGGTTATAAAAAATTAATAACTGCTTTTATTCTAGCCAAAATAAAACAAATAAGACTTTCTCCAGAAGAAAAAATATTATCAGACATACTGTGAAAATTTCCTCGCTCTGTTAAACATCATTTGGGAAATATTTGAAAAAGAATGCATTATTTTGGCTAATTTTGACTTCAACTGTACATCAAAAATAAAAAATAAAACTCTGTATATTAAAAACTTTCAATGATTTAAGGTTATAATGACCGTTAAATGCGTCTTGAAAAAAGGCTTCATTAATCTTGTTATTCTGATCTGTCTCCAGAACAGTTTTCGATGCCCATCCAGTGCACGGATGGCCCAGTGGAGCAAACCGAGGAGCCGTTTTCCCCACCGCCGGAGCCTGAAGTTCAAGAAACTTCAGGAAACTTCTCCGCATCACTGGCATCTCGCAGTGCTAATCCATTTTACGATTCCCTTCAAGACCTGGTGGTAAAGTTTCCACCGAATGCAGAGGAAGATTACGCCTTTCTGCACAGTACGCCGGAAGTGTGTGTGGATCTGCCTCTGCATAGGCCAGACCTGCCGGATCACATGCAGAAAAATAGCAAAGAGTCTTACCTGTCCTACTGCCCGTCCACTCTGCCCTCACACACACCCACAGCTTCAGCACCGCAGGAAAATGTTCGAGGGCCACAACAGGTAAGATATACCTTTACACCCAAGGTTTTTAATATAAATTATATTTAATTTAATTTATCTGTGCTGTGGTTTCTATAAACAATAATATATCAAATCTAATATAAAATTGTTAAACTATAATGCCATTTTTCAAAAAGCTTACCTATTTCTTTAAACTGAGGGTGTTGCTGACGAAAGTGAAGACCTGGGGGGAGGAGGGGGTTGTCGCTAACGAAAGTTAAAACCGGTGGGGGAGGGGGGGGGGGGTCGTTGGGGACTAAAGTGAAAACTAGTGGGGGAAGGGGGGTTGTCGTGGACGAAAGTAAAAACTAGTGGGGGATGGGGGGGGTCATCATGGATGAAAGTGAAAACCAGTAGGGGAGGCGGGTCGTCGCGGACAAAGTGAAAACCAGTGAGGGAGGGGGGGGGTCGTCGGGTACTAAAGTGAAAACCAGTGGGGGAGGGGGGTTGTCGCAGACAAAACCGTTTGGAGGGACAAAAGTAAAGGCGGTGGGTTGGATCGCGTTTAAAAGTGAAGGCGGTGGGTTGGATTGCGGATGAAAGTAAAGATCGGGGTTGGATTGAAAGTGAAAACCAGTGGGGGAGGGGGGGTTGTCGCAGAAAAAAATGGTGGGGTGGGGGGGTATATAGTGGACGAAAGTGAAGGAGTGAAGGCCGTGGGGTGGATTAAAGATGAAAGTGAAGACTGTGGGTTGGATCGCGGGCAAAAGTAAAAACCGTGGGGTGGATTGTGGATGAAAGTGAGAACCTGGGGTTGGATCGCAGGCAAAAGTAAAGACTGGGGGTTGGATTGCAGATGAAAGTGAAGACCGGGGGTTGGATCTCAGGAAAAAGAGAAGACCGGGTGTAGGATCGTGGGAAAAAGTTAAAACCAGTGGGGGGCGGAGTGTCACAGACAAAACCGGTGAGGGGCATATCACGGATAAAAGTGAAGACCGTCGGTTGGTTTGCAGGCACAAGTGAAGACCAGTGATTGGATCGCGGACGAAAGTAATAACCAGTGGGGGTTGTCACGGACAAAAGTGAAAAATAGTGTGGGAGGTTGCCGCAGACAAAACCAGTGTGGGGCGACGGGCAGACAAAAGTGAAAACCGTGGGTCAGATCACGGGTGAAAGTGAAGATCGTGGGTTGGATCGCGGGTGAAAGTGAAGACCAGGGGTTGGATCGCGGGTGATAGTGAAGACCAGGGGTTGGATTGCGGGCGAAAGTGAAGACCAGGGGTTGTATCACGGGTGGAAGTGAAGACCGTGGGTTGGATCGCGGGTAATAGTGAAGACCAGGGGTTGGATTGCCGGCGAAAGTGAATACCAGGGGTTGGAATGCAGACTAAAGTAAAGACTGGGGGTTGGATTGCTGGCGAAAGTGAAGACCAGGTACTACAAGATTTACCATTTTAACGTAAAATGTACAAATTGGTACTGTAAACAAAGCTAATACAAAATACAGAAAAAGCTGTTCAAAATAGACACAAAATCGAAACTACCTGCAGTAGGAAAACATTCGATGGCCCCAACAGATAAAAGGAACATTCTTACCCAACGCTTTTATTATTCAATTGCATTAATTTTTTATGATCAATATTTTTATTCAAATCATTCTACGTACATGCATATAAAACTGAATACACACAGATGCCATGAAACCATCCACTTATACAAAGGGAAGAGGAAAAAATATGTACATATACAGTTAAAGTCTGAATTATTCGTCCTGCCTATTCTTTTTCAAATATTTCCCAAATGATGTTTAACAGAGCAAGGAATTTTTCACGGTATTTCCTATAATATTATTTCTTCTGAAATAAAGGGTACTTAGACTGCTATATCACAAATCAAATTAGTTTTTTGTTTGATCTTGTGGAATATATAAGTATCTGTTATGCAAATGTTAAACATCTTACAGATCGTGCAAGGGGTGTGTAAACTGTATATATTTGCAACTTGCGAATCTGCAGAGGAAGTCTAATTAAAACGAGTGTAAAAGAAGGCAGATGAAAGAACCCAATTGTTTTTACCTGTCCATATGGAGAACTGCGAAACTCACACCTATTATGTAAGGCTCACATCTGCACGGGAATTCAGTGCTATTGCATTTAGGATGTCAATTAGGATGTGCTAAGACCACCGAGAGCTGCGAATCACATATTACATGTTGTGGTACCATTACGCTTGTTTCTGGACTGTTCTTTTTGTTTTTTAGCTCTCCTTGAGCATGAAAGGCATCACAGATACCTGGGCTCATCTGTTTGAAGAGCTGGAGAAAAATGTATAGTGTTTGTTGGCAAAACAGACTTTTCCAGCATAATGACTGGATTATGAAGCGTACATCTGGTGTCATCCAAAAACAGAGCATTTCCTTTTAGTAAAAAAAAAAGTCTTGTGACGTTTGCAAATGTGCAGATGATAAAATACCATAATATCAGACTGATTATGAAGTCTGTTGTTTTGATTAGCATAGGGATTCATTGATATCAATAGTATTTTTTTTATCACAGACAATTGTATGTTTTACATTATGACTTGTATTCTTCTTCTTCTTATTATTATTATTAATAATAATAATTATTATTAAATAGTAATTAGTAATATTTTTGATTTGGCTAGAATTAAAGCAGTTTAATTACATTTTTTTTTATTTTAAGGTCAATATTATTAGACATAATAATTTTCATAATAGAATTGTTATGAAAGTACCTCCACTGACACATTTAAATAATGAACATTATAGCCAAATAATATTTTAAAAGGGTAAAATTTTTAAAATTAGTGATGGTTTTTAAGATTTTAAAGAAAATGGTCCCAAAATATTTCCTTAATTATTACGTTTTAGTTAGTGAGGTACATTGCCATTCTACAAGAGCACGTAGCAGGGATATTTATCCATATAGATTTAAGAGTGAATCAGGTAGAAATTATTTTTTGTGTACTAGCTCTGCTGCTTGGAATGTTTTGCCCACGATTTTTAAAGAGATTCAAATTGAGAGATTTTAAAAGGGAAATTAAAAAGTGGTTGTTTTATAGTTGATGTTGAGGATTTTGTTGTGCTGAGTTGCTGGGCTGATGATGTTTGCATTCCATTTATGATTTGCTCGTTAATTTTTTAAAAATATCGAGGACCACAATGGAAATAAGCCTGTGGCTTTTTTGTGTACTTTATCCTCGACAGTTTTTGAAATAATGTATGAATTGGTCGAATTGTCAAATAAAATCAATCAATCAATTAACCACTGTTATACAGTGAGTTGCCTAATTACCATAACTTGCCTACTAGTATCTTGAAAATTTTCTAGTCAAATATTATGTGCTGTCATCATGACAAAGATGAAAGAAATCAGTGATTAGAAATTAAATGCAAATAAAAAAGAAAGTAGTGATTTCTAAATTTACTTTGACTTGCATTTCATTGCAGACAATACAACAAACATTATTGTTCCTCAGGATTTTGATTGTTTTTTTGTTTTTCTAAAAAAAAACACATATTCCAATTTTGGTTCTTGTAACACACAAAAAAAAGTTCAGGATCAGTAAAGCATTTACCACTTTGTAATGTTGCTATTCCTTTTCACATCACTTAAAAGATGTTTAGGGGCTGAAGACACCAAGTGATGGAGTGTTTTAGGTGTAATTGTGTCCCATTCTTCCTGCAAACAAGTCTTAAAGTGGGCAATAGTACGGGGTCTGCGTTGTTGCATTTTGCACCTTAAATTGCACCACACATTCTCTATTGGAGACAGGTCAGGACTACAGGCAGGCCAGTCAAGTACCTGTATACTCTTCCTCCACAGCCAGGACTTTGTAATAGTTTTTTTGCATTGTCTTGTTGAAATATGCATGGGCATCCCTGGAGAAGAAGGCAGCATATTGTGCTCCAAAATCTCTCTGTACTTTTCAGCATTAATGGTGCATCACAGAAGTGCAAGTTATCTTAGCCAAGGGCACTGACACAACCCATGCCATGACCGACCCTGGCTTATGGACTTGCTGCTTATAATAGTCTGAATCATGCTTGTCTTCTTTGGATCAGAGCACACGGCTCCATTTCTCCCAAAAAAATACCTGAAATACTGATTCATCTGACCACAGTACACGTTTTCACTGTGTGATGATCCATCCCGGATGCCTCCAAGCACAGAGAAGTCGACAGCGCTATTGGACATTGTTAACATAGGGCTTCCTTTTGGGAAAGTACAGTTTTAAATGCATTTGTGGATGTAACTACGTATTGTGGTACTTGACAAAGGTTTGCCAAAGTAGTCCTGAGCCCATGTGGTGATATCGCTTATAGATGAATGGGGATTCTTGATGCAGTGCTGACTGAGGGATCAGAGATCACAGTAGTTCAGCTGTCCTTAATGCACTGAAAGTCCTCCAGATTCCTTGAATCTTTTAATGATGTTCTGCACTGTTGAAGGTGAATTATCCAAATGTCTTCCTGTCTTTCTTTTAGGATCATTGTTTTTAAACATTTCAATAATTTTCTCACTTATTTGTTGGCAAACTCGCAATCATCTGCCCATCTTTGCTCCTAAAGGACTAGACTTTTCTTGAATGCTGCTTTTGTTCTAAATCTCATTTACAATCACCTGTTGACATCACCTGTTCCAAATCACATCATTATTTAACCAATTTACCTGATTGCTAGCCCTAAATTACTCCTGTCTTAACAATTCTGAATGACAGTAAAGGATGTATATTTACAAATGAAATGAAGTTGACCAGACAAAGCATTAAATATTTTGTGTTCATATTGTTTGCCATGAAATACAAGTCAAAGTAAATTTGCATATCACTACTTTATTTTTTATTTGCGTTTTACAGACCATCCCAACTTTTTCTGATTTTGGGTTGCAGTTAGGGATGTCCTGATCAGGTTTTTTTGCCCTGGAGTCTGAGTCTTTCGATTTTGAGTATCTACCAATACTGAAACTCAATCCGATACTTCTATAATACATAAAATAATGAAGAGTGAAGAAACAGATCCAGGATGTTCCTTATTTTTAATTTAATTCACCTTAATTTAACATTCAACAACTCTGTTAACGAACAGAGCACTTCTGTGAGGTAGCTTGAACAATCCAGTAATAAATAACATAACTTTTAGACTTGCAACAGTAAATATAAATATAAATGCTATGGCAGTGGCGCAGTAGGTACTGCTGTCGCCTCACAGCAAGGAGGTCACTGGTTCGAGCCTCGGCTGGGTCAGTTGGCATTTCTGTGTGGAGTTTGCATGTTCTCCCTGCGTTCACGTGGGTTTCCTCCGGGTGCTCCGGTTTCCCCCACAATCCAAAGACATGCGATACAGGTGAATTGGGAAGGCTAAATTGTCCGTAGTGTAGGAGTGTGTATGAGTGTGTATGGATGTTTCTCAGAGATGGGTTGCGGCTGGAAGGGAATCGGCTGCGTAAAACATGTGCTGGATAAGTTGGCGGTTCATTCCGCTGTGGCGACCCCGGATTAATAAAGGGACTAAGCCGAAAAGAAAATGAATGAATGAATAAATGCTATAGCAGTGTTGTCAACTTTATAATACCTCCAGACCGCAGACATACTCGCGCTTTTCGCTTTAAGCTGCTTCCGTGTTCTACTTTGTTGGCGTTTAACCAATTGCGTGTCTGCAACAAAGTGATGTCATGCCGCACGTGTTGCTGTTTCTGTGTGATGTCAAGAAAGAGGTCTAACTCTGTGCCACAGCATAACTATACGTGTTAAAAAATTCTGAATATATATATATATATCAATATATATATATATCAATATATATATATATATATATATATATATATATATATATATATATATATATATATATATATATATATTTGAGTCCTGATCGGGAGGTAACGTAATGGTTTACGTAAAGTAACCCAATATTTGAGTTGAATTCAAACACCAGCATATATTTGTTTTATAACGTAGCCCCAAATGCATGCAAAATAGTTGAAGCTAGCCTTTTTACGCATTCATCATTATCAGAGAACAGCCTAACAGTATTAGCCACGAGTATTGCTGTCTAATGTCCTTTTTTGTTTTTCTGTCCAGCTCTTTTGGACTCCAGACCTCCCGGACTTGTCAGGCCAGGCGTCAGGCACAGACGCTCCGCAGATGAACAGCCGAGAGAAGTGTGCTTTTTGCGAAGACGACGTCCCCCCAAATCACATGTATAGCCACCTCAATTCACACTTCAAGAACAAAGCTGGCGATTGACACCCAGCCGGACTCAAAAACGCCCTTTCATTTGTGCCTTTGTTGAGTAGCGCAACCCATTAGCCTGAACACATTTGCTCACGTTCGCCAGTGACACCATTGAAGAGAGCGAAACCTCGTTTATTTAATTAGGAGAACATTAAACGCTTCATTTTAGAGTGGTTATGTCTTAATTAAGGCTTTTTTTAGATGCATTTTTTTTAGTCGTGATGACTGGCGGGTTCGCTGTAGAATTAAGACGTGCTTCCTTTTTTTGGAAAGTAAATTAATTTTTGATGTGGCATTTTTTTGATGTCGCTGTTTATTCGAGCTCGGAGGGTGAAAAGCTTGCACCCATGTAATTTTATGCAACCGCATTTCAACCTAAAGATCACGTAGCTCTTATTCGTGCTATGCATACAGTATGTTACATTAAAAACATGGTCACGCTTTATAATAAGGTAACGTTAGTTCATATATTTACTAACATGAGCCAAATCTGAACAATATGCAAGTATACGGCATTTATTAGTAATCGTAGTTCCGCATTTATTAATGCATTATTAAAATCCAAAGCTGTGCTTGTTAATAAGAAAGATTAATGAATGACTTTTTAAACTAACATTATTAAATACTGTAATAAATGTATTGTTTATTATTTGATCATGTTCATAAATACATTAACTAATGGAACTTTATCGTAAAGTGTTACCAAAAACAGCATATCACATTTTGTTACATTAAAAACAGGGTCACACTCAATATTGATGTTATATTAGTTTATGTATTTACTCACATGAGTAGTCATAAGTTCAACAAGTTATTAGTAATCATAGTTTAACATTTATTAATGCATTATTAAAATCCAAAGCTGTGCTTGTTAATAAGAACTACAAATTAATGACTTTTAAAACTAACATTAATAAATACTGTAATATATGTATTGTTTATTATTTGTTCATGTTCATAAATGCATTAACCAATGGAACCTTATATTAAAGTGTTACCAACAGGGTCACCCTTTATAATAAAGTTACATTAATTAATGTATTTACTAACATGAGTAATTGTAAGTTCAACAAGATATTAGTAATCGTAGTTTAACATTTATTAATGCATTATTAAAATCTAAAGCTGTGCTTGTTATTAAGAACTACAAATGAATGACTTTTGTAACTAACGTTAATAAATTCTGTAATAATAATGTCTGTAATGTTCATGAATAAACATTAACTAATGCAACCTTATTGTAAAGTGTTGCTAATATAGAATATTAATTTTTAGTTGTCATTTTTATGACATTAAAAACAGGTATTTACTAACATGACCCAAAACTGAACAGTAAACATGTATACAGCATTCATGAATAATTTTAGTTTAACATTTATTAATGCATTATTAAATCCAAAGCTGTGCTTGTTAACACACTACTAATGAATGACTTTAGTTTACATTAACTGACGTTTATAAAAACTGTTATAATAATGTCAGTTATGTTCATGAATACATAAACTAAAGCAACTTTATTGTAAAGTGTTACTAATATAAAATATAAATGTTTAATTTACAGTTGTTTAATTAAGTTTTTTTAGTAAGTAAGAACTACTAATAAATTACTATTTTCATTAACTAAGACTAATAAATAATGTATTAAATGTAATGTCCGTAATGTTCAAAAATACATAAACATTAACTAATGCAACCTTATTTTAAAGTGTTACTAATACATATATATATATATATATATATATATATATATATATATATATATATATATATATATATATATATATATATATATATATATATATATATATATATATACTCATATATATATATATATATATATATATATATATATATATATATATATATATATATAGTTATATATATAGTTATATAGATATAGTTATATATAGTTACATTAAAAACAGGGTCACACCTTACAATAATGTTCCATTAGTTAATCATATATAATGTATCTACGAACTTAAACCAAACCTGAACAATATACAAGTATACAGCATTTATTAATAATCATGGTTCAGCATTTACTCATGCATCATTAAAATCCAAAGCTGTGCTTGTTAACAAGAACACCTAATGAATGACTTTATTTAAATACTGTACTACATGTATTGTTTATTATTGGTTCATGTTCATAAATGCGTTAACTAGTAGGACCTTATTGTAAAGTGTTACCAAAAACTGAATATATATATATATTTTTTTTGCTACATTGAAATCAGGGTCCGACTTTACAATAATGTTCTGTTAGTTAATTATATTTAATGTGTTTACTAACATGAGCTAAAAACTGAACAATATTCAAATATACAGCATTTATTAATAATCAAAGTTCAGCATTTAGTAATGCATTATTAAAATCCAAAGCTGCGCTTGTTAATGAAATACTAATGAATGACTTTTAAAACTAACATTGGTGACACGTTAGTTTAGGTCACAATTCACACTAACTACTTGCTTATTACCTGCCTATTACTAAAATATGAACTGTTCATTAGTAGTTAGAAAGTATGATCTTATTCTGAATCCCTAACCCTACTCAAAACCTAAACCCAACTTCGACCTTAATAGCTATTAAAAAAATTGTAAATAAAATACTTAGTAGTTTATCAAGTCAATAGTGTTAATAGTTTGTTAACAGTGTGAATTGTGACCTAAACTAAAGTGTTTTTCTAACATTAATAAATACTAATAATAAATCTAATGTAGGTTATCCATCCATCCATCCATCCATCCATCCATTTCATACTTAATATATTTAATAACATAATACAAAATACAAATGCAGCTTTTATTAATAATCATAGTTTAACATTTATTCATGCATTATTAAAATCCAAAATCTGTACTTGTTAATGAAGTACTAATGAAAAGCTTTGGGCGAAGTTACTTTTAAAAGTAACACATTACAAGCTTTAGTCCATTTTTTTAATGTAAATGTGTTACTTTTTAAGGAAAGTAATGTGATGTGTTATTATTTTTGTTAATTTCAAAATTAACTAAATTTAAATTAATTTGTAAAAACATTTGTGTTTATATTATTACGTTTAAAAGTTTCTAAAGTAAAAGTCAACACGACCGGCTTTATTTTCCTTAACTAACACGGTTACACTTTAGTTTAAGTAGCAATTGAATTTGAATTGAATTTAAATGTTATTAAATGGGAAAACCCCTTGAGATGGACCATCTCATTTTTGAGGGGGGCCCTAAAACGTATATAAATCAAAACCGAGTACAACACGTCAAAACGAACATACAACTAAACAAAGCAAACAAACAAGCTGCAAACTTGACCTGAACCACTTCCCACGGTCTAAAGATTAAAGAAACAAAAACATATAGTCAAAAAGTACAAACAGTTTGAGATACAAATAAGTGTTAAACATCTAAATTGGAACCAAAATTAATAACATTTACATACACTTCTCACTATTGTTAAGAGATTGGCTTTGCATTAGTACAAGGAAATTTAATGTATTATATATATGAATGAATAAATGAATATTACTATCTTAAGCCCAGCTAAGATAAAAAAAAAAAAAAAAAAAAATATATATATATATATATATATATATATATATATATATATATATATTTATATATTTATATATATATATATTTATTTTTTTATTTTTTATTTTTTATCTCAGCTGGGCTTAAGATAGTAATATTCATTCATTCATTCATTTATTTTCTTTTTGGCTTAGTCCTTTTATTAATCCGGGGTCACCACAGCGTAACGAACCGCCAACTTATGCCAGCACATGTTTTACACAGCGGATGCCCTTCCAGCTGCAACCCAGTACTGGGAAACATAGTAATATATTACTTTTAAAAGTAACTTCTCTCAAAAGGAATTGCTTTATTTTCATTGACAAGTTATTCATTCATTTGCCTTCAGCTTAGTCCCTTGATTCATCAGGGGTCAGCCAATTTAGTTTATTCAATTCACCTATAGAGCATGTGTTTGGACTGTGGGGGAAACCGGAGCACCCGGAGGAAACCCACACCAACACGAGGAGAACATGCAAACTTCACACAGAAATCCCAGCTGACCCAGGCATGACTCAAACCAGCGACCTTCTTGCTGTGAGTCAACAGTGCTAACCACTGAGCCACCATGTCACCCCTATTAAGTTAACTTTAAGTACCAATTCTTGCTATTATTACCTCCTATTATTAAGATAAAGGCTTTTTATTAATACTTATAAAGTAGATATTCTACATCCCTAAAACCTAAACCCAAAGATTGCCTTAATACCTATTAATAAACAGCTAATTAAGAGTTTATTGAGGCAAAAGTCATAGTTAATGGTTTATTAATAGCGAAAATTGCATCTTAACATGAAGTTTGACCATCAATGTTAATAAATACTGTTATAAATGTATTGTTCAGTATGTTGTTCGTGTTTATAAATACATTAACTAATGCAATCTTATTGTAAATTGTCACTAAAAGCAGAATATCAGGGTCATACTTTACAATAATGTCCCATTAATTCATGTATTTACTAGTATGAACTAAGATATACAAGTATACTGCGTTTATTAAGCATAGTTTAATATTTACTAATGCATTATTAAAATTCAAAGCTGTGCATAATAAGAACTACTAATAAATTAACATTAACAAAGACGAATAAATACTGTGATAATGTATTGTTCAGTATTTTGTTTATGTCTATAAATACATTAACTAATGCAATCTTATTATAAAGTAACCAAAAACAATTTATAGCGATATAGCGTTATTTGATGGTTTTGCAATCGTCAGCCCCAGCCGCTGTTTATTAGTATGTCTATGCAACTTTTTCAGATTTTTTTGGGTCAAATGTTCATTTACAAATGTGTGTTTTTTTTTTTTTTTTTTTTTTTGGTATCTTCCAAACTAAATTCTATTTTCATATTTTTGTAATGTCTGTGTTAAGTGAACAATAAAACCACAGTGACACATTAAAGTAGGGGTCACTAATGAAGGTGAATATGTTTCATTTAATTTTTTTTTTTTATTACATTTTGTTATATATTAAATTTATTTTTTTATCTTTTTTTATTTTAATGTAATTTGTAAGCGTTTTTATTTTATTTCATTTTATTTATATATTTTTTATTTTATTATTATTAATAATTATATTATATTATTAATTTAGTTCAATTTAAGTTTTACATTTTTTTATTTAATTTAAATGTTACTTTATTAAAAAAATATTTTATTTTATTTAGAATTTTTAAATGTTTTATTTCACATTGTTTTATTATTTATTTATCTTTATTTTTTAATTACATTTCTAGCTTTTTAATTATTTTATTAAATTTTTACAATTTTATTGTATTTTGTTTTGTTATTTATTTATTGTATTCATTTTTAAACTTTTATTACATTTTGTTTTATTTATTTAAATTTAATTTTTTATTTTAGTTTGTTTTATTATTTATTTATTTTATTTACATTTTTAGTTTAATTTCTACCTTTTTAACTATTTAATTTAAATTAAAAAATATTTTGTTTATTTATTATATTTTTATTATTTTTGTTTTATTTTTAGTTAATTAATTTATTTATAAAAATTTTTATTTGATTTAAATTTTTTATTTTATTTTATTTCATTGTTTATTTTCATTTTATTGTTATTGTTTGTTTTATTTTATTTTAATTTAAATTTTTGGCATTTTAATTATTTAATTTACTTTTCTATTTTATAGTTTGTTTTATTTATTTGTTTTTGTTTATTAATATTATATTTTATTATTTGTTTTGTTTTATTTAATTTTTTTATTTTCTAAGTTTTTAACTATTCCATTTAATTTAAAGATTTTTTTGTTTAATTTAATTTTGTTTCATTATTTATTTATTTTTATTTCCTTTTTATCATTTTTTTATTTCATTAATTATTCATTTAATTTAGTTTTTCAATTTTTTTTTATTTAATTTAGTTTTATTTTATTATAATTATTATTATTTGTTTATATTTTATTATTTGTCATTTTAATCTTTAATTAAAATCTTTAGCTTACTAGTTATTTAATTTTTTAAATTTTACTTTTTGGTTTATTTATTAATTAATTAATTTTATTTTATTTGTTTTATTTTATCTAAAATTTTTTGTTTTAATTTCTAGCTTTTTAATTCTTTATTTATTTATTTTTATTATTTGTTTTATATAATTTTTTATTTGCTGCATGATTGATAAAACTCATGCAGGCTTCATAGGGGAAAAAATCTTGTATTGAAATGTTGTGGAAGTAATATCTCCTAATTGCTTTAATTTGATAACTTAATTTTATTGCGCACCACCTGTATGCGGGAATCTGTTCCGAACGAGAAATAATTCTTGCCATGATAAACACCATCTGGTTGACGACAGCACTTCTGCACAGGTATACTTCAGGTTAATTAAAACTTTGTTTCTACACCGAGTGTCCAATACAAGCTCAATTTGTGATTTTACATGCATAATTATCTTCTGATTTATAATAATGCATAAATCACGTTACGGCCCACTTGCTGTTTTAGATGCACGAGTGAGCAGGAGTGGAAAACACACAGGAAATATTAGCCAGAACCATTGAGAATTAGCTGCTCCGATACCTTACATACCAAAACAGTCTTGAGTTTTGTTTTCATGCGGTCACATTATAACTGTGTGCAGATGTGCTGGTGTTTTTATTGGTGTGTGTGTGTGTGTGTGTGTGTGTGTGTGTGTGTGTGTGTGTGTGTGTGTGTGTGTGTGTGTGTGTGTGTGTGTGTGTGTGTGTGCAGGTATTCTTGTGTTTTTGTTGTAGAAATGATAATTTAGGTCCTTTTGTGCGTGCGTGTGTGTGTGTGTGTGTGTGTGTGTATGTGTGTTAAATTGTATGTGTTTGTGTGTGTTTATGCATGTTTATGTTTGTGTGCTTATGTGTGTGTGTTTTTATGTGTGTGTGTTTAAGTGTGTGTGTGTGTTTGTGGTTGCGTTTATATGTGTGTTTTATGTGTGTTTGTGTTTAAGCATGTGTGCTTATGTGTGCGTTTGTGTGTTTATGCATGTGTGTGTGCTTATAGGTGAGTGTGCGTGTTTGTGTGTGTGTGTGTTTTTATGTGTGTTTGTGTTTAAGCATGTGTGCTTATGTGCGCGTTTGTGTGTTTATGCATGTGTGTGTGCTTATAGGTGAGTGTGCATGTTTGTGTGTGTGTTTTTATGTGTGTTTGTGTTTAAGCATGTGTGCTTATGTGCGCGTTTGTGTGTTTATGCATGTGTGTGTTTGTGTGTGTGTGTATGTGTTTATGTATGTCTGATTCTGTGGTTGTGTGTGTGCTTACATGTGTGTTTGTGAGTGTTTATGCGTGTGTTTGTGAGTGTTTATGCGTGTGTGTTAATGGGTGTGTTTAAGTGTGTTTTATGCGTGTGTGTTTATGCATGTGTTTGTGTCTGTGTGTGTGTTATTGTGTTTGTGTGCTTATGTGTGTATTTATGTGTGTGTGTGTGTGTGTGTGCTTATGTGTGCTTATGTGTTATGTGTGTGTGTTTATTTGTGCGTTTATGCGTGTGTGTTTATGTGTGTTTATACATGTGTTTTATCAGTGTGTGTGTGTGTGTCTGTGTCTGTGTCTGTGCGTGTGTGTGTGTGTGTGTGCAGATATTCTTGTGTTTTTGTTGTAAAAATTAAAAATTAGGGCCTTGTGTGTGTGTGTGTGTGTGTGTGTGTGTGTGTGTGTTAAATTGTATGTGTGTGTGTGTGCTTATGCGTGTGTTTGTGTGTGTGCTTGTGTGTGTGTTTTAATGTGTGTATGTGTGTTTAAGTGTGTGTGTGTGTGTGTGTGTGTGTGTGTGTGTGTGTGTGTGTTTTTGTGGTTGTGTTTATATGTGTGTTTTTATGTGTGTTTGTGTTTAAGCATGTGTGCGTTTGTGTGTTTATGCATGTGTGTGTGCTTATGTGTGTGTGTGCGCGTGTATGTGTTTATGTATGTCTGATTCTGTGGTTATGTGTGTGCGCTTCCATGTGTGTTTGTTTATGCGTGTGTTTGTGTGTGTTTATATAGGTGTGTGTTTGTGTGTTTGTTTATATGTGTGTTTAAATGTGTTTTATGCATGTGTGTGTGTCTGTGTGTGTGTGCATGTGTGTTTATGCATGTGTTTGTGTCTGTGTGTGTATGCATGTGTGTTAATGGCTGTGTTAAAGTGTGTTTTATGCGTGTGTGTTTATGCATGTGTTTGTGTCTGTGTGTGTGTTATTGTGTTTGTGTGCTTATGTGTGTATTTATGTGTGTGTGTGTGTGTGTGTGTGTGTGTGTGTGTGTGTGTGTGTGTGTGTGTGTGTGTGTGTGTGTGTGTGTGCTCATGTGTGTTATGTGTGTGTGTTTATTTGTGCGTTTATGCGTGTGTGTTTATGTGTGTTTATACATGTGTTTTATCAGTGTGTGTGTGTCTGTGCGTGTGTGTGTGTGTGCAGATATTGTGTTTTTGTTGTAAAAATTTAAAATTAGGGCCTTGTGTGTGTGTGTGTGTGTGTGTGTGTGTGTGTGTGTTAAATTGTATGTGTGTGTGTGTGCGTGTTAAATTGTATGTGTTTGTGTGTGCTTATGCGTGTGTTTGTGTGTGTGTGCGCTTGTGTGTGTGTTTTAATGTGTGTATGTGTGTTTAAGTGTGTGTGTGTGTGTGTATTTGTGGTTGTGTTTATATGTGTGTTTTTATGTGTGTTTGTGTTTAAGCATGTGTGCGTTTGTGTGTTTATGCATGTGTGTGTGCTTATGTGTATGTGTTTATGTATGTCTGATTCTGTGGTTATGTGTGTGCGCTTCCATGTGTGTTTGTTTATGCGTGTGTTTGTGTGTGTTTATATAGGTGTGTGTTTGTGTGTTTGTTTATATGTGTGTTTAAATGTGTTTTATGCATGTGTTTGTGTCTGTGTGTGTATGCATGTGTGTTTATGCATGTGTTTGTGTCTGTGTGTGTATGCATGTGTGTTTGTGTGTTAATGTGTTTGTGTGCTTATGTGTGTGTGTTAATGTGTTTGTGTGCTTATGTGTGTATTTGTATTTATGTGTGTGTGCGTGCGTTCGTGCGTGCGTGCTTGTGTGTGTGTTTATGCATGTGTGTTGATATGTGTGTGTTTATACATGTTTTATCAGTGTTTATTTGTGTGTGTGTGTTTATGCTTGTGTATGTTTATGCCTGTGTGTTAATGTACTTGTGTTTGTGTGCTTATGTGTGTGTTTATGTATGTGTTTTTATATTTGTGTGTGTTTGTGAGTGTGTGTATTTATGTGTTTGTGTTTATGCGTGTGTGTTAATTTGCATTTATGTGTATTTATGTATGTGTGTGCTTATGTGTGTGTGTGTGTGTGTGTTTATATGTGTGTTTTTATGCATGTATGCGTGTTTGTGTGCTTATGTGTGTGTTTGTGTATATTTGTGTTTGAGTGTGTGTTTTATCCGTGTGTGTTTGTGGGTGTGTGTGTTTATCCTTGTGTTTGTGTTTATGCATGTGTGTGTTTGTGTTTATATGTGTGTGTTTATGCGTGTGTGTGTGTCTGTCTGTCTGTCTGTCTGTCTGTCTGTCTGTGTGTTTCTGTCTGTCTGTGTCTGTGTGCGTGTGTGTGTGTGTGTGTGTGTTTATGCATGTGTGTGTGTTATGTGTGTATCTTAATGTATGTGTGTTTGTGTTTATATATGTGCGTGCGCGTGTGCGTGTGTGTCTGTCTGTCTGTCTGTCTGTCTGTCTGTCTGTGTCTGTGTGCGCGCGCATGTGTGTGTGTATGTGTTTATATGTGTGTGTGTTATGTGTGTGTCTTAATGTATGTGTGTGTGTGTGCTTGTGTGTGTTCATGTGTATGTGTTTGTGTGTGTTTTTATATTTGTGTGTTTATGTATGTGTTTGTGTTTTTTTTTATATTTGTGGGTGTTTGTGCGTGTTTGTATGTGTGTGTGTGTGTTCATAAGTGAGTATATATGTGTGTGTTAATGTGTATTCTTTTATGTGAGTGTGTGTGTTTTTATATGTGTGTGTTTATGCATGTGTTTGTGTTTATGTGTGTTATGTGTGTGAGTGATTGTGTGTGTGTTAATGTTTGTGTGCTTATGTGTGTGTATTTATGTGTGTGAGTGTTTGTGTGTGTGTGTTAATGTATCTCTGTTTGTGTGCTTGTGTGTGTTTTTATATTTGTGGTTGCGAGTGTGTGCTTATGTGTGTTTTTATGCGTGTGTGTTTTTGTTTGTTTATGTGTGTGCATGTGTGTGTGTGTGTTTATATGCGAGTTTATATGTCTTTGTTCATACGTGTGTGTTTATATGTGTATTTATTCATGTGTGTTAATGTGTATGCGTTTATGTGTGTGTTTATGTATGTGTGTGTGTGTCTGTATATTTGTGTTTTTGTGTTTATTTGTGTGTTTTTTGCGTGTGTGTGTGTGTGTGTGTGTGTCTGTATATTTGTGTTTTTGTGTTTATTTGTGTGTTTTTTTGCGTGTGTGTGTGTGTGTGTCTGTATATTTGTGTTTTTGTGTTTATTTGTGTGTTTTTTGCGTGTGTGTGTGTGTGTGTGTGTGTCTGTATATTTGTGTTTTTGTGTTTATTTGTGTGTTTTTTTGCGTGTGCGTGTGTGTGTGTGTGAATAATTAGCAGTCTTGTAAACAAACGTAATCATCTTCCCTAATTCCAGTGACGAAGCATTGAGCAGAAAGCAAAATGTGTGTAGTGGCACATGTGTGTGCAGTGAAGACCTCGCGAACGCACACACACACACACACACACACACACACACACACACACAAACACACACACATTCTGCATAGCTGAGCTGGTGTGAAGGCGAGGAACTGGTTTAGTTGCTGTTTTTCACACGGCTGCTGCACATGGGGATTTTCACTGAATCTTCTTTGGCTCTCTGAAGCAGAGATTTTCTACAAACATTGATTTATAGGATCAAGTTTGACCAGACAGCAGTGATAGTCAAATAAACACTGATAGGGCTCTTCAGGCTTTATTTTCTGATAGTGACTTTACTGTATGTTATTCTGCTTATACGTTCAGTATGTGGATGATGAAAACTTGAAATAGAATCAGCATTTTATTTTAAATTCATGCTTTCCTCTGGAGTTACTTGATTTTATTTATTTATTTTATTCCTTTTTTATTTTACAACATTTGTATTTAATAACATTTTATTTTGTTTTAATTATGGCCTACACAGACCAAGCAAACCAACCTATCAACCGAAAACTAACAAACCAAACTGACAAACCAACCAACCATCCTACCAACCAACCCAACCTATCCCAACCAACCAACCAAAAACAAACCAAACCAACCAAACCAACCAACCAACCAACCAACCAACCAACCAACCAACCAACCCAACCAACCAAACCCAAACCAAATCAAATCCAACCCAACCAACTAACAAATCAACCAACAATTTAAACTAAACTAAACAGACCAACCAAACCAACTCTAATAGAAATTCCAAAACAACCCAACCAACCAAAAACAAACCAAACAAACCCAACAAACCAACTGAACCCAACCAACCAAAAACAAACCAACCCAACCCAATTAAAAGCAAACTAACCAACAAATCAAACCAACCTACCAACTAAACCAACCCAACCAACCAAAAACAAACCAACCAACTAAACTAATCCAACCCAACTAAAAACAAACCAACCAACAAATCAACCCAAACCAACCAACAAACTGAACTAAACTAGACAGGCCAAACAAACCAAACCAGAAAAAAATGTCAAACAATCAAACCAACCTACCAGCTAAACCAACCCAACCAACCAAAAACAAACCAACCTACCACCTAAATCAGCCAAACCCAACCAACCAAAAAACAAACCATCCCAACCCAACCAAAAACAAACCAGCCAACAAATCAACCCAAACAACCAACAAACTAAACTAAACTAGACAGACCAACCAAACCAAACAAAAAAATCCAAAACAATCAAATCAACCAACCAACCTACCAACAAAACCAACCCAACCAACCAAAAACAAACCAACCTACCAACCAGACCCAACCCACCCAACCAACCAAACAACTAAACCAACCCAACCTAACCAACCAAAAACAAACCAACCAACTATACCAACCCAACCAAAAACAAACCAACCTACCAACCACCTAAACCAACCAAACCCAACCCAACCAACCAAAAACAAACCAACCAAACAACTAAACCAACTCAACCCAACCAACTAAAAACAACCCAACCAAAAACCAACCAACAAATCAACCCAAACCAACCAACAAACTAAACTAAACTAGACATACCAACCAAACTGAAAAAAATCCAAAACAATCAAACCAACCAACCACAATCTACCAACTAAACCAACCAGACCCGACCCAACCCAACATACCAAACAACTAAACCAACCAGACCCAACCCAACCAAACTAATCAAACAACAACAAACTGACAAACCAACCCAACCAGCTGAACCAACCCAACCAACCAAAAGCAAACCAACCTACCAACCACGTAAACCAGCCAAACCCAACCCAGCCCAACCAACCAAAAACAAAACAAACCAACCAAACAAATAAACCAACTCAACCCAACCAACCAAAAACAAACCAACCCAACCAAAAACAAACTAACCAACAAATCAACCCAAACCAACTAACAAACTAAGCTAAACTAAACTAGACAGGCCAAAAAAAAAAAAAAACAAGCCGAAAGAAAAAATCCAAAACAACCAAACCAACCAACCAACCACAACCTACCAACTAAACCAACCCAACCAACCAAAAAAACAAACCAACCTACCAACCAACTAAACCAATCAGACCCAACCCAACCAACAACCAACCAACCGAAAACAAACCTACCTACCATATAAACCAACCATACCCAACCCAACCCAACCATACAACCAACAACAAACCGACAAACCAACTAATCAAACAACTAAACCAACCTAACCCAACCAACCAAAAACAAACCAACCAACTAAACCAATCCAACCCAACCAAAAACAAACCAACTAACAAATCAACCTGAACCAACCAACAAGCTAAACTGAACTAAACTAGACAGGCCAACCAAACCAAACCGGAAAAAATCTAAAACAACCAAACCAAACCATCCAACCCAACCAACTAAACCAACCCAACTAAACTGACAAAAACCTACCAACCAACAAACCAAACCCAACCCAACATAACAAACCAACCAACATTTAATTGTTATATTTATGTTTATATACTTTTTTTATTTATTCATTCATTAATTTTCTTGTTGGCTTAGTCCCTTTATTAATCTAGGGTCACCACAGCGGAATGAACCGCCAACTTATCCAGCATTTGTTTTACGCAGCGGATGCCCTTCCAGCCTATCTCTGGGAACTTTTTTTATTTACCCATATTTTATTTAACTTTTTTATTCAACAATCATCCAACATGTACTTAGTGCAAGAATTAAGATAGACCCCCCCCCCCCCCCCACACACACACACAATTTGTTCACTTTTATTAACCCATATTTTATTCTATTTATTTAGTTAAAATTTTTGCTAACCCTTTAAAATAAGTTTCCATTATTAAATGTGCATGAATTAAAATATTTACCTGAATAAACAATACACTTATTACAGCATTTTAACTTAACAATAGTTCATGAAAATAAAGTTGTTCACTGAACTCACAGGGCTTTAATATCACCAACCATAATTTGGATATTAATAATGCATTAGTAAGTAACTAATACATGCTGTACAAATATTGTTCATTCTCAGCTCATGTTAGTGAACACAATAACTAATGGAAGCTTATTGTAAAGTGTGACCATTTTCGCATTGCCTTTCTTTGGTTTCTTCTTAAAATAAAGCATGTGGTTAGCATTAACATTATTTGAAGACACTTTCTAGTAACAATATTTGTGAATTTTCAAGTAATGTTTAAAAAAGTAACTCGCTAACAAGTTTCTAAATGAGGACCATAACTTGCAGGAACATGAGTTTGCATGCTTGATGAATATGAAGACTGTTTCTTATTTAGCAGCTTTAATTTTAAAGGCTCTTCTGAAAACCCACAGGAATTTCCTTAAGGAAAAGGACTTATCTGGATCAGACTACAAACTGATCTCATAACAAACGTGTAAAAATCTAAAAAAGAAAACAATCTCAATGATTTAATTCACAGTACAGTAAAATATTAATTATTATTAATAAAATAAGAATAAATCAAATAGTTAAATAAAAAAATCAAATTATTTAATTATTATTATTATTATTATTATTTTTATTTAATTATTATTATTATTATTTTTATTTAATTATTATTATTTATTTATTTTATTTAATTATTATTATTATTATTATTATTATTATTATTATTATTATTTTATACCAAACAAACCAACAAATTAATGAATGTAAAATGTAGTTTTAAAAATAGTTAATTATGAAAAAATATGTTGATTAAAAATGGAAGTTATTAAATAAACAATAAGAATAAGAATATAAAAATATTCTATCAACATGACATTTTTTATTTCACAGTACAGTAAAAATGCTAATTGTTAATAATAAAATAAGAATACATAAAATAGTTAAATAAAAAACCCCTATTATTAATATTCTTTATTATTTTTATACAAAATAAATTATTATATGTAAAATGTAATACAATGTGAGTTAAGTAAAAATATCTTAATTAAACACAGAAATTAATAAATAAATATACAATAAGAATAAATAAGAATATAAAAAATAGTATCAAAGACTTTTTAATTCACAGTACAGTATAAATATAAATAAATAAATAATAATAATAATAATAATAATAATAATTATTATTATTATTATGTACAAAATGTATTCATTTTATACCAAATAAATAAACGAAAAATGCATGTAAAATGTGAAATAATGAGAGTTAATTTGAATTCATAAATAAATATGCAATAATAATAATAATAATAATAATAATAATAATAGAATAGAAAAAT
>NC_079443.1:50803407-50838407 GCF_903798145.1 Danio aesculapii | reverse complement strand
ATCTATCTATCCATCTATCCATCTATCCATCTATCTATCTATCTAATAGCCTACATTTCTTGAAACATATAGGCGACGTTCTATATTTCTGATATAACAGACACGTCACAGGAAATGCGGTGCGCTCTAATTTAATTAATTTGGATTAATTAAAACGCTACTTAAACTGTCGAGCACAGAAACGAGGACACGGATAATGACATTAAATTAGCATCATTTGAAACATCTGTTGCTATTCCATTTGTGTCTAATCTTTCCTCAATTAATGTTTCCTTATGTCCTGTAAAAGCAGAGCACGGATTTACTGCGAGATATGTATAGTTTTAGAGGTCTACCCACACAAGAATACAGTAATAAAGTCTGATTACAATGATTTTGTTCGAATATGGCGTAATAATATAATAATTATTAATTAATAATACATAGAAACGCTTCACATTATCTTAAAATATCCTTCAGAAATAATACTTCAAGAAAATATGATGAAGTCGTACTACTATGAAGTGCCACATATTGGTGATAAAAAACCTTGTAAAATATTAACGTCCAAAGGAAAATATACGAAAATATAAATGTCTAGACGAGCTATTAATTACTCGTCTCTTTTACAACAGCGTAAAATCGACTTTACTTGCTTTATTTCGATACCATAACGTTTAAAATAACATTGCTGCATCGAAATCACTATGACTTCATCACCGTGAAGATTTTTGGAATCTATCGAATACGTTCTAATGTTCTTTATGACGTGATTAATAAACAAAATATCAAAATAGAACATTTTAATTAGCATATTTCTTACATTTAGATTCATTCAAGCTGATTGTGCGTATTATTATTATTATTATTATTATTATTATTATTATTATTATTTCCTGAGCAGCCACAGTATCTACAAACATGATGAGATCCCTTCGTTTACACATTTCTCTTATATGAAAAAAAAAAATACTGTAGACCTACTTAAGAACTGATCTTGATATTTTTTTTTCTAATACAGCCAAATAACCACAAGCGTAGTATAACTCAGTGTCTGCAGCTCTGCCAGACTATTGCCAAATAACAGTCTGCGAGAGGGGGAAAAAGATGGAGGAATTAATATGTAGTGTTAATTAACAGGAAGTCAGAGGCAGTCTCAGCATCACCACTGACAAAGTTTGATCAGAGGAAGTCTGTATTCCCAGTATTGTGTGCAGTGTTTATAATCACTGCTCGATGTTATTGCTTTTTTTTTTTGTGCAAACACCTGAGTGCTGAGGATCCATCTTAGTGTCAGTTTATGTTTGTTGTGAAATCCAGGGTCAGGTTTGACTGTTACTCTTTTGTCACGTGGGTTATTTTGCTTTACAGTGTTGTTTAATTGTTTTTAAGCTATTAGGAATTAATTTATTTATTATGATTAAGTTATATATTCCTATTTAATATGTCAATATTTTATGCGTAATTCAAAAAATGTTTGCACCCCTCACAAATCTTTTAAATTCATATATTTAATAGGAAGCGATATTATATTTGTGCATATACATAAGTCAGAACTGAAGCCAAATCTGGAGCTTTTCTAACAAAATAACTTACAATAACCGTCCAAAAACGAGCACACCCAAATTTATATGTTATAGAAAAATATTAAATACAATTTTTAAAATGAGGAAAAATCAAGAGAAGCAAAAAAATTAAAACATTTTGATGAAATTTTGTAGGGTGTAATTTTTTTGGCAATATTTTGCTTGAATTTATCTTTTTATCTTTCAATTTCTAAATGTTTGGTGACTAAAATATTAATTTAATAAATATATCTGTTTAATAAATCTTTTTTTTTGTTTAGATGCACCAATATATTACCTATATTCACTGGCTATATTTAAAAATAGGGTGTACTTATGCTGAGCACTGTATATATATATATATATATATATATATATATATATATATATATATATATATATATATATATATATATATATATATATATATATATATTCATTTTCTTTTCGGCTTTGTCCCTTTATTAATCAGGGGATGCCACAGCGGAATGAACCACCAACTTATCCAGCATATGCTTTATAAAGCAGATGGCCTTCCAGCCACAATCCAACACTGGGAAACATCCACACTCTTACATTCACACTACGGCCAATTTTGTTTATTTAATTCACCTGTATCAACCCGCATGTCTTTGGACTGTAGGGGAAACCGGAGCACCCAGAGGAAACCCACGAGAATACGGGGAGAACATGCAAACTCCACACAGAAAAGTTTAAACACTTATTATTCCCTTCTGCACGCGTGAAAAATAAAATTTAAAAGCACAATATGCTTTTTTACACCCCCAAAAAATGTATAGCTGGGTTGTTTTAACCCAAAGTAGGACAGACATGTCCAATCAGATATGGATAAACCCAAGAGTTAGGTTAAAAAGTGAGATTTAATTTTGATTGAAAAATGTATTTAACGTTCAGTTGATCCATTTTGACCCAACTTTTGGTTTAAATAGCCCAGCATTTTTAATGTGACTGTGCTGTTATAGGTATTTTATAACCAAGTATTTCATGCATTGATTTATTTGTTTGTTTATTTATTAATTTATATTTTCCATTAAAACCTTAAACATTGACGAAGCATTTTTCAACGCACGAAAACGTTTATTTATAATGAAAATGGGTTCTTTAGAGAATTAATGTTACGTTTATAAACAAGTTTAGAACCATATAAGAGTGCATTTTTAATGTTAAATTAAGATTATTAACTACCTAACCAAGAAAAACATATTTTTCGATAGGATTTCTTAACTCCTCATGTCGCTAGTTACCACAATCAATGCATTTTGTTTCAAAACATCCCATAATTTCTAAAATATCAACCTCTAAATGCTAGATATGTCGGTTTATGGTAAAAGTACCGGAATTAATATAAACATCAGAAATATATGAAGTGTAAAAACAATTTATTAAAAAAAAATCTAAATAAAACATTTTTAAATACTAAATGATCTTTATTTTTTTGGAGTAGTCCATAAAATATTTCAGATTCTCTTTTAACATGTTTTCTTATTTATTTATTGTCACAATAAATATTGTCACATTATTATATTTTACAGTAAAACCAAAAGCATGTGAAGTAGTGCAACAGGATAATGTTTGTTTGATTTATTATTATTTTTTTAATATATAAACCAACAATGCTGTATAGTGTAAACCATTATTTAAATCAATCATCTTTTAAATGACTTTAACAGTCATTATTTAAAACAGTCGAAATATGGTCAACACTTTGGTAAAGCAGGCAGTTAAAGGGTTAAAATTATACATTTAGAAGACGTAAACATTTCGTATAATGCCTATTTTCAGGGGGAACCACGACAATATATCTAAAATAATGTGTATTGTTCTGTTTACCCCTTAAAAAGAGATAATTTCTTCGTCTTTATAAATCTATTTTGTGTGTTTGGAGGATTGCAGCTTCATATTTGTTGATGCACCTGTCAGAAATACGGCGCTTTTGTGGAGGCAGAGCCGACCAGCAGGTGTTTGTGGGTCAGTTGGCCGATGTTTTCTAGCCTCTCGATGCGTCGATGGCCATCTCTCCATATCAGAGTCGTGCAGACAATCAACAACTTCCTACATGAACACATGTGAATGCATGGGATTCAGACCAAATGTATAAGGGCAAGAGCGGCTCGGGCCACCCCGCGGTTTGCATGTTACCCAACAAGCATCGCGACGGTTCCCTCTCGGTTCAGGATGCGCCGCGAATCCTCCTCATGTCAGGCGAAATGTGTTGAAGCGAAAGGCTGCCTTCCGTAGGTCTCTGAGCAGTCCTGTCTGCTGTGTCTGTGTGTGTGTTTGTTTCGATGCCTGGTTTGCGAGCCCCCCGATTCTGGAGCACGGATTTGGCAGTCACAGCAAGTGATGACAGAGGCATTGGTGAGATCGCACCCGGAGCCCCAGAGGACGCAATACCGTTTCTGAAGAAGCAGGAGGAAAGAAGGCCTCTAGACCGCTTTGCTTTAGCCTGATAAAGTCGTGTGATTTTTAGGAAGTAAAATTAAATAATAAATCAGTTTTTGGGGGTATCCAATAGCTAATCCCACCCGGCGAACAGTTCTTAAAATAAAGATTTTGCCTGCGCGTAAATGTTTGTTTTATAATCAAATGATTCCTTTATCTATCTATCTATCTATCTATCTATCTATCTATCTATCTATCTATCTATCTATCTATCTATCTATCTATCTATCTATCTATCTATCTATCTATCTATCTATCTAGCCTACATATTCTTCATTTTGGCTGCGCGTAAATGGATGTTTTATAATCAAATGATTCCTTATTGAATGCATAAACAAAACAAGTTTCTTATAATTAATAATAATATTGAATCCTAACAAATATTCATAAATGGCTTAACTTTATAACCCAATGAGGACATTTGAAAAGCATCAAGAGCAGTTGGTTTTCTTAATGTGTGTAGGTCTATAACCAAAGCATTTGTTTAAACTGGACGTTGAATGCTAAAACATCAGAAGGAATTTTCTCTATATTATATTGTTTATATTGTTTTTTACGTTTTCATGCTGATATTAAGCTATTATTTCTACCTGAAGAGTCAACACATTATTTGTTATGCACACCTTAAGGGGAAAAGACCCATTGGTAATTTGTCATGCATTATGGGAACTTGCATTTGAATGTACTCGTTTATCAAAAGCTGTTCTTATTAGGTTATTAAACATTATTTATGAATGTTTTGATATTTTTATGGGGTGTTTCTTTTGAAATGTTTTGTGAATGTGTTACAGACGTCTCCATATACAAACTCTATTTGAGGATGTTTATTCAGTTATTAGCCTATTTATTGTTTAAATGTTTGCTAATGCATTTAATAAGGATCATTATGTTCATTTTGAACGTTCTTTGAATATTTTGCAAACGTTTTTGATCACTTAAAAATATTTCTGAATATTTTGAGCATTCAACACTCAGTTTTTATGCTTTAGGTATAGGCCTACATAGAAAACATGTTCAAAAAATGTTCTCAGTGGGTTATAATGTTATGCCATTTCTGTATATTTGCTTAGAAAGGTTTTTGGTTATGCATTCAGCAATTAGGGAATCATTTGATTATAAAAAATTATTTGATTATAATTAACAGCATGAGCTCTCTTTTTATCTCTCTCCATCCAGGATTTATGAATAGGTCGAACATTTGCTCTTTGAGAGCTTTACAATATATCAGACAGCGCTGAATGGGTGACTGGGAAAAATAATTTATTTATAATAACTTGAGAGAACCCAACACCAGAACCCTGCAAACAATTTTGTGTTTAATAGACGTCTAATAGACATCTAAACGTGGACAGCTTAGCTAAAACGTTTCCAGCAAGCTTTTTTTTTGTTGTTTTTAAATGATGTCTAATAGATGTCTAATAAACGTCTAAATATAGTCGTCTTGGCTCAAACAAGGCTAAACTTAGGCTGTCAGTGAAAATCTAATAAACATCTATGAGAATAGCCCAAAACTAGTCATCAAATAGACAAATTAGAAAGACTTTATATGTGTAGTCATTCATTTCTGTTTATTCGATTACTAGTCTAGTTTTGGTCTATTCTTAGACGTCTATTAGATGTTATCTGACAGTCCAAATTTAGCCTTGTTTAGTCAGGACGACTATGTTTATACGTCTATTAGACATCTTTTTAAAAACAAACAAAAAAAAAATGCTTGCTTGTGATTCAAATTTCACAATTGTTAAAGTTTTAGCTGCTCGCAACACCACAGTGGTGGGTTCGATTCTCAGCAGGCCTTTAGTTGTGCTTGTTGATCAAATGCATTGAAAAGCGCACGGCCATCCATCTCGATAAAGATCTTTTTTCATGTAAATTTGTTCATATCACGTGGTGAGCTGCGATTATGACACTGCTGACCTTTCAGGAGCAATAATGAAATAATGATGCACGGCGTATAGCTGTGTTTCCTGTTGCATTCATATAGCTATATATATATATATATATATGGCTTTCATTTTGCTTTCTAGATGGTTGATAAGGGGAGGAAGGGAGAGGGATGCAATGCGCCGCAAGGGTTAAGGCAGCATGAGAGAATCCATTCTCGGCTTAATGACCTAGCCTAGCTGGGCGAGGACGGCAGGGAACACGCTCTTGACTTGTACCGAATTTGCCAATTAACACCTCGGATAACAGGCAGCCTCGGAACATCAGGCGCGTTGGGAGGAGAGGCTCACATGCACTTTGTTTTTCATTCTTGGCCTGCTTCCTATGGCTGGCATGCATGCGTTTCAGCATCTTAAGGGCTTCAGGACGACGCTTCAGTCATTCATTTCGCGTCGATCGCTCGATCAGAATAGCAAAGATGGCTTGGAAAAACGTGTTCGTTTTGTCCCTACAGCTGGAGGGAGATTTGGCTCCGGCTGCATAAGATATTCTTCGACTTTCGTATTTCTCCGTTACTGATAGCGTTTGCTATTTTCACACTAGCCCATATGGCCGCTTGCAGCCTCAATTAGATCCACAACTCTGGTTTCCAAGACACTCTCTCTCTCTTTCTTTCTCTCTGTCTCTCTCTTTCTCATGCCTGGCTCCCTCTCCCTCTCTTTTGTTGCTCCTATTGAACAAATGAAGACTAACAGACTGATATCGTCTTGATCACAAAGTTAATTATTCAAAAATCTAGATCTTGACTCTGGTCTCCTTGGTTGAAGCACCCACTCCTCTCCAGCCTATTATTTTCTCACATGTTTATCAGACGCCTAAACAACACCTTGGGCGGGTGTGAATTTTCAAGCCCCCGGTGAAATTCTCACCGGGCCCCGTCACTGTTTTTCCTCCGAGTCCATTTACAGGTAGGAGAGAGAAAGAAAGAAGCACCGCTGCCAGGTCCTAATGACTTGAAGCCCGCCTAAAAAACACCTTTCGGCCCGCGTGTCGCGCGGACATCCTCGCGTCAAGCGAGTAAAATTGAAAAGGCGCGTTTTTTTCGCGCGTTTTTCCCCTCTCGTCACCGTTCCACACGTGGCTTCGCGATTCATTAGCAGCTATTCTAATGGAATGCGATCATCAAAGGAAAGATACGTAATTGATGGAAGTTCACACGCAGCCAAAGGTGACGCAGTCTGTCTAACGATGTTCGCGAATCTGTGCCTTGTATTACATCTAGCAGGATAACACGAGTAGCACTTCCTTTAAGCGGCCGTGGACCTTCCGGTATTTTTTCCAATCCGAGGTTGCGGGATCGTAACTCGCCTCGCCGACTAGACGAGCAGGGAGAATGTGAACCGTGCTATGGAGGTCCACACACCCGCATTCATTTATTTATGCAGTGTGAAGAAACCATCTGGCCGTGGAGAAATTGAAAGTGGATGTAATCTGGCAGGCGGCGGAGTGTATGACTGACACCTCATGCGGTATTAGTGGGAGGACAAAATCATTAATGCTCCGTCTGAACCGGCGCAGGCCATTAAACGACTGACTATCAGAAACCTTCGATTCCTTGAAAGTCTCCCAGACAATGATGATTCATTTGCATTCACAAAAAATACTAGGCCAGGTCAAATTTACTCATGGTAGTGAGATTAAATTTATTTATTTTGGACATTTCATTTTCTTTTCAGCTCACGTTTTTAATAGTGGGTTTGCATTAAACACTTAAAGGGGCAATTCACTCCAAAAAATGAACATATACTCACTATTTAGGCTACTCACCCTCAAGAGCCAAATATGAGTCAAACAAAAGACATTGTAGCATGCTAGAGAAGGGTTAAGTACACTCAAAAATGATATGTTGGCTTTAATTAACTTTGTCAACAAGTTTCACGTAACCGAGTTAAGTTACCTCACCCTACTGAAAAAACCAGCTTAAACCAGCCTAGGCTGGTTGGCTGGTTTTAGCTGGTCGACCAGCCTGGTTTTAAAGGGGTTTTGGCCATTTCCAGGCTGGTTTCCAGCCATTTCCAGCCTGGTCTTAGCTGGTCAAGCTAGAAAATGACCAGCTAAAACCAGCTTGACCAGCCTAGCCAGGCTGGGAGCCCAGCTAAAACCAGCTATGTCCAGCTTAAACCAGGCTGGTCAAGCTGGTTTTAGCTGGATTTAGCTGTTCATTTTCCAGCCTAACCAGCTAAGACCAGGCTGGAAAAGGCTGTAAACCAACCTGGAAATGACCAAAACCCCTCTAAAACCAGGCTGGTCAACCAGCCAACCAGCCTAGGCTGGTTTAAGTTGGATTTTTCAGGAGGGTAAAGAAAGAATATTTTAGTGAACTTGAGTTAGTTACATAAGGGTAATGTAATGTTTAGTTCAATCAACAAAACATAACAATTTAGCTTTAATCTGTTTAGGTATTGAATTTAAGTATGGACCCATTTAGCCTACACCAGTGTTTCCCAACCCTTTTCCTGGAGGCACACCAACAGTACATATTTTGGATGTCTCCCTTACCTGACTAATTAACTTCAGGTTTTGGAGTCTCTTCTTATGTTCTAATGAGGGGATTCAGGTGTGTTTGATTAGGGAGACGTTGAAAATGTGTACTGTTGGTGTGCCTTCAGGAACAGGGTTGGGAAACACTGGCCTACACTATCAGGTCTTGATGCCCAATTCGATAAGTTGCCTATATCTGATTTATCGCCTGTCCATTTACATGACCTTTTAATTGTGACCCATCAGATTAATGTGTTAAGAGTGCTATATAATTTACGATGTCGCGCATGCGTAAAGGAGGGTTCATCTGCGCCACACTAGCCACGATGGAAGAAATTGTCTTGCTTTTAGCTCTACGAAATGTGAAGTTCGCCCAACTTTAAAATGATTTTTAGGCAGAGGAGGGGGGAAAGGGCCGTCATCACAGCTTGCGCTATGGTTTATATATGGTGTCCGCAACACAATCTCACGGCAATTCGTAACTTTGATTTAGTGGCTAATTCGTCTGAATTCGTACAATTTAGTATGATTTGCTCATCCCCCAATGACGATTGGGTTTAGGGGTGGGGTTAGGTGCCACGCCTCCTTTTTAAAATCGTACAATTTCGTACGACTGAACTCGTACGAATTCGTACGAATTAGCCACTAAACTGACAAAACATAAAATGCTTACGTTTTCTCGTGAGAACAGGCTGGTGTCCTCCACAATTCAGAGGAATCTGATTTACCAGAGAGATCTCAGGTCTGGTGAGAACAAATTGTGCCGACTGACCACTTTCCTCCATGTTTACTCTGTTGATGTTGTTGCACGCTCTTCCTTCTATGTCATTAAACCGCGGAGAAGCACCACATTGTCGCAAGTTTAAAGACGTACAAAATGCAATGCCTCGATAGATCCGATCTGCCTGTTTACATGATAGTCGCATTGTCACATATCCGATTTATATCTGATTTATTTCCACATATGAAGAAGGCCTGAAACCGATCTCTGAATATCCGAATGCATGAGTTTCTTTCGTGTTTACATGATCATAGAACAGATCCGATCTGTGTCACATATGAGCAAAGAATTGGAAATGGGTCACATTTAACGAGGCCTAAGTGTCACATATGCTTATTGTCAAGTGTTTTTGGAGTTAACATGCCTGAATAATAACATTAGATAATACATTTTATATAAATTATGTAAGTTATTAAAACTGGCATTAAAATTGTTTGACATGCACCGAACACTGGAGAAACTACTCCTTACTACCAGCGTTTGCAACTTTATTTGGGGTATTTAATATATATATATATATATATATATATATTTATATATATATACATGTGAAAAAAACACAGGTAACATGGCAATTTCATAACAACACACTGTAAAACCCAACAGTCAACTTCATCAAATGAAATGAGTGTAGTTAACTCAAAATTGACTGAAAGTTAATTCTACTCATTTGATAAGTTTTGAAATCAGTGTTGAAGGTAGTTAATTAAATACCTCATTACTTCAACTTAAACGGAGTAAGTTCACAGTACTCTTATAGATTCATTTTTTAAACTCAAATGGTTTGTAGTAATCGGTTTCCGCAAACGGTTTGAGTTGACTTAACTTATTGGGTTTTACAGTACTCAGTAGCTTCAAGTTCTCTTCATTTATTGGGTTTTACTGTGCTCAAATTGCTTCGTTTACTTAAATGAATTAAGTTCACAGAACTCATTAGGATTAGTTTTTGAACTTAAATGCACTGAAAAGTGTTGTATGCAAAACTGTTGCAAACAATTTATTTGGGTTGAATTTAAACAAACAAATTAAATTTAGTAATGTTCAACTTAATTTGTTTGTTTAAATTCAACACAAATAAATTGTTTACAACCACTTAACGTAAAAATGTTGAGTAAATCCAAGGAATCATCTTTGAATAATTTTTTTTCAGTGTGGTTTGTTGTAATCGGTGTCCTCAAATGATTTGAGTTACCTTAACTCTTTGGGTTTTACAGTGTACTATAATGATAATGTTATACACAACATGGTATTGCAAGGGAGTACGTTAAATTACTGATTAAAATGTTGTCACAGCCTCAATATAAATGCATAAAAATGGAAAAATCTCACCTGTGTGTCCACATTTGGGAAACTTTCTGTGCACTTTCTCAATTTGTACTGTTATCTTTTGATTCCTACGGAGACCCGGAAAGGACATGATGGTGGGGGAAAAAAAGGTGGAAGGAAAAAAAACTGGATGGGAGAAAAAAGTGATAGTGATAGGAAAACATATTTTTAAAAGTTTTTGCGTTCCCTCGCAAAACTGACTTTCCACAAACACTTCCTGTTAACTCCATATATATCAACCCTCCCGCTTCTGCTGGAATTCTCCCGTATTTTACCATTCTATACTGCCTGGGAAAGTGTTTTCCCATATTTGTCATATATTTGTAATCTTGAAATCACACTGAAATTAATAAAAAAAATGCCTGCATTCACTTTCTTTTCATTAAAGCTGTGCGTCGATCATCGCAACCTCTGAATCAGTGAATGCCTGTATAAGCGCTGACTGACGGACGTGCTCCGTATGATAAACTGTTCCCAGATCAGCTTCCGAACACGCCATTTAAAGAGGAGCAAAAGTGCAGGACACTTTGGGATTCGGGTGTGTGTTTAAAATATCGTATAAATGTAAACATGTTTATTAACTACCTACAAAGCCCTGAACGGCTTAGCTCCCCAGGATTTGAGGGTGTATTATAGCCCGTCGCTTCCACTATGCTCAACTAATTCTGGACAATTGATTATTCCAAGAATATCAAAATCAACTGTAGGTGGTAGATGGCCATGGTCTTTAGCCTCCTTGTTAGAGCAACCGACTCCCATACAAAGAATTGGCGGTTCAATCCCAGTTCACATCAGGCTGGATGCAGTAGGACCAGTGGGTTACATGTGGGGGCTCGTCCGGGATGGGAGTGAGGTTTAGGGGGTTGAGTGTAACGGAGACCACCTAGCGAAGGACTGTGCAGCTAAACCTCACTCCTCTGACCTCTAAAGGTACTCTAGCGACAGATGCTTTAGCCTCTTTGCTAGAGCAACCCACTCCCATACGAAGAATCACCGGTTTGACCCCAGCTCAGATTGGGTTGGGTGCAGTAGGACCAATGGGTTACATGTGGGGGCTTGTCCTGGATGGGAGTGAGGTTTACTGGGGTTGAGTGTAACGGAGGCCAGCTAGCAAAGTGCTGTGCAGCTAAACCTCACTCCTCTGACCTCTAAAGGTGCTCTAGCGACAGATGCTTTAGCCTCCTTGTTAGAGCAACCGGCTCCCATATGAAGAATCGCCGGTTCGACCCCAACTCAGATTGGGTTGGGTGCAGTAGGACCAATGGGTTACATGTGGGGGCTCGTCCGGGATGGGAGTGAGGTTTACGGTGGTTGAGTGTAATGAAGGCCAGCTAGCAAAGTACTGTGCAGGTAAACCTCACTCCTCTGACCTCTAAAGGTGCTCTAGCGACAGATGCTTTAGCCTCCTTGTTAGAGCAACCGACTCCCATACAAAGAATCGCCGGTTCGATCCCAGCTCAGATCGGGTTATAGCACCAGTGGGTTACAATATTTTGAAAATGTTAGAGACTTGTAACCATTGACTTAATTAGTAAACAAAACAAATATTATGTAAGTGAATGGTTTGAGGTTTCCAACATTTTTAATATAACTTAATATCTCCAATATTTTTCTTGTTTGTAGAGGAAAAGAAACTTAGATATGTTCGTGACAACAAGTGAAGGTTGAGAAAAGGATGACAGAATTTTACATCTTGTGTGAATATTCCTTTAAGCTGTTCATATCAGACTTGCACCACTGAAGTCTAGTCCAAAATAAACTCCAGCTGCTCCTTGACCTTTTATTGCACTATTATTCTTAGTAACCCTCCCACTGCTACTTTACTAGCCGAGAGTGAATCACATGTGCTAATGTAGGCTATTCACCTGTCTGATGTCAGTAACACACAGGATGGCTCATTTTTGCAGTTGAGTTCCAGCAGATGCTCTTTTTTTAACAGCGGGGGGTTCTGAAAGTTATGTTTCATGGATGAAGTATCGTATCTACACTCGTGAAAATGCTGGGTTGCTTAAATCCAATGTTGGTCAAATGTGGACACAACCAATCGTTGGGTTAGAAATTGTCATTTAGATTAAATAAAAAAAATAACCCAGTGTTGGGTTTGCCAATATTTGTCCCAACATCGAGATTACTGTGCATTTTTTTAGAGTGTATCTAAAGTGTTTGTTTTTTCAAGCGCTCTATTAATTATGCTGTGATCTCCACAAGTTTTTCCTTATTCAACATTAAACATAATTACGTTCATTTATTTATTCATTCATTCATTCATTCATTCTCCTCCTTCGGCTTAGTCCCTTTATTTATCAGGGGTCGCCACAGCAGAATGAACCGCCAACTTATCCAGCATATGTTTTACGCAGCGGATGCCCTTCCAGCCACAACCCAGTACTGGGAAACACCCACAAACACTCATTCACACTCATTATTCAATTCACCTATAGCGCATGTGTTTGGACTGTGGGGGAAACCAGAGCACCCGGAGGAACCCACACCAACAAGGGGAGAACATGCAAACTCCACACAGAAATGCCAATGTACCCAGCCGAGGCTCGAACCAGCGACATTCTTGCTGTGAGGCGAGTCAGGCGACAGTGCTAACCACTGAGCTACCGTGTCACCCCTAAACTGTAAAAAATGGCAGTGATTCCAACGGTAAAAAACTGTACAAATGCTACAGTAAAAATCCGTAACCTGGTTAACAGTGTGTTTTCTTAATATATATGGCCAACAACCGTAAATTGACTTTTCCTACATGGCACATCACTTTTTATGCTTTTTGCTGATATTACTATGGATCTTTTTAGATGTTTCCCCATCAGTTCTGTACATTAGAGGTTTAAGTTAGGTCTAATGTTGCTAAACAATGTTTATTTCATGACTTTAATTTTATGCGTGTTACTATACTGGTGTTTAGTAGCTGTGTGAATGACCCTGAGCACCTTCTATACACTGATACACTTTTCTGCTTGAGGGAAAAGTTGATTGTGATGAGGATTGATTTATTATGTAACTTACTCATCACCACCTGCATATGGGTGTGTTAACGTGTCTAACTGTGTAACAAAAAATATGTAGATGTTGGTTATTGAAAATACAGACATATTACATCTATAATGAATGAAATATGGTAGTTTACTGTAAAAATGAGAAAATACTTATACGGTTTGCACGTATTTTTAACGGTGATATACTGGCAACCACAGGTGCCGTTTTTTTACCGTAAATTTTACGGATTAATTTTTTACAATGTATTTAAGTTTAAATACTGATTATTCCCTCATGCAGGTGTGTTGACATTACTATGGATTTTTTTTAGTTGTTTCCCCATCAGTTATGTACATTAGAGGTTTATGTTATATCTAATGTTGATAAACAATGTTTATGTCATGACTTTATTTTATGCGTGTTACCATACTGTAGCTGTGTGAATGACACTGAGCACCTTCTATACACTTTTCTTTACCGTAAATTTTACGGATTTATTTTTTACAGTGTATTTAAGTTTAAATACTGATTATTCCCTCCAGCAGGTGTGAAAAATAACATTTAAAAGCACAATATGCTTTGATGTTAGGGGCGACGGGGTGGCGCAGTGGGTAGCAAAATTCGGACGCAGTTCAGAGATTTAAAAAATGCAGAATCCAGAACCAAATCTGTTTTAATGTTAGCTTTTATTGCTCATAATCATCCAAAATCCTTGTCTGTTTGGCTATTTTGGTCACACTTTACAATAATGTAATTATATACAATAATTTAATAATTTAATTAATAATAATTGCAATTATAATCTATTAGTTAATGAATTTACGACCATGAAAAACATCCCTACGTTGTGAAATCATTCTAGTATTTGCAGCATTGGTACCACTTTATTTTGATGGTCCATTTGAGTATTAGTCTGCTTAATATCTGTTGATACTGCTCTTTCAACAGACATTTAGCTGACCATAAGAAACCAAGCAAGTACATGTCAACTTACACTAACCCCTAACCCCTAACCCAACAGTCTACTTATAATCTAATGACAATTAGTTGGCATGTAGATGCAATGTAACTTAAATTCAACAAATGGACCATCAAAATAAAGTGTGACCGCAGCATTTATTGCACTATTGAGTTTTGCTTGCTAACATTAATTAATGGACTGCGAGTTAAATAACACGGTAACACATTAGTTTAAGTAACAATTCACACCATTTCCTACTGGCTTATTACCTCCCTATTAACTGTATATTAGCACTTATAAAGTGATCTTATTTTACACCCCTGATCCATAAATCCTACCTTACTATTAATAAACAGCTAATTAGTAGTTTATGAGATAAAAGTCTTAATGAATGCTTTGTTAATAGCATGAATTGTAGATTAAAATAAAGCGTGACCACTATAACATTATCTAAGATGAATAATTACTGTAATAAATGTATTATGTTAGTAAATCTATAAATATTAATGCAACCTTATTGTAAAGTCTTACAGCAACGCCTTTGACAGTTCTGTTTTAACATAGTTTTATTGATCATAATCATCATAAATCCTCAAGACTTGTCTGTTTAAGTGTATAATACAATAATAATACAAGTTTGGTCACACAATAATATCCTAATTGTATTCATGAAATGCGATATTTCTAATATGTTATTTAATTATAATATTTGTTAAGTGCAGCATTTACTAATGCCTATTAAGTCGTGCTTGTTAACATTAATTAATGCACTGTGAGTTAAACTAACTTTATTTTCAACAACTAATGTTAGCAAAGGTGAATAAATACTGTCATAAATGTATTTGTTCATGTTAGTAAAGCCATAAATATGATAATGCATTCGTATTGTTGTGTTATAGCAATTTCTTTGCTCGTTTTCTCAATTAAACTGTTTTAGCATTCGTTTTTATTGATCAGATTCATCATAAATCATTAAAGAAAATCGATTTGGCTGTTTGTGTGTATAATACAATAATAATACAAGTTTGGTTAGTTATTGCATTTACTACCATGACATAAGAATTAACTATATTTATTATATATACAGTTGAAGTCAGAATTATTTGCCCCCATCTCATTTTCTTTTCTTTTTTAAATATTTCCCAAATTATGTTTAACAGAGCAAGGAAATTTTCACAGTATGTCTGATAATATTTTTTCTTCTGGAGAAACTCTTATTTGTTTTATTTCAGCTAGAATGAAAGCAGTTTTTAATTTTTTTATTAACCATTTTAGTATTAATTTTCAATATTTTTAGCCCCTTTAAGCAAATGTTTTTCCTTGACTGTCTACAGAACAAACCATCATTATTCAATAACTTGCCTAATTACCCTAACCTGCCTAGTTAACCTAATTAAGTTAAGCCTTTAAATGTGTCTTAAAGCTGTATAGAGGTGTCTTGAAAATCTAGTCAAAAATTATTTACTGTCATCATGTCAAAGATAAAATAAATCAGTTATTAGAAATGATTTATTAAAGCTAATATGTTCAGAAATGTGTTAAAAAATCTTCTCTCTGTAAAACAGAAATTGGGGAAAAATAAACAGGGGGCTAATAATTCAGGGAGGCTCATAATTCTGAGTTTAACTGAATGTTATGTATTAATTATAATATTTGTTAACTGCAGCATTATTAAGTCGTGCTTGTTAACATTAATGCACTGTGAGTTAACGCTGAACAACTTTATTTTCAATAACTAACGTTAGCAAAGATGAATAATAATTAAATGTATCGTTCGTTTTAGTAAATCTATAAATGTTAATGCAACCTTATTGTAAAGCGTTACATTAATTTCTTTGACCCTTTTCTCAACTGTCCTGTTTTAGCATTAGTTTTTCCTGATGTATGTAAACATTAATTAAGACACTGTGAGTTAAACTTTATTTTCAATCACTTTCGTTAGCAAAGATGAATAAATACTGTAATAAATGTAACGTTCATGTTAGTAAATCCATAAATATGAATGCAACCTTATTGTAAAGTATTCCCGCAATTTCTTTGACCCTTTTCTCAAGTGATCCTACAGTAAAATGCGTCATATTATACTTTAAAAAGCAGTAAAATAGTTACCGAATAGATTTGCCTTTTTCTTTCTGAAGGTCTTTTAATTTAGTGCAAAACAAATTGGTTGCCTACTCTGCTCACACACTCGGTGTATCTAGGGATGAGCTAGTGCAATTCTCCGCTGGTTTTTCTGCGACAACAACCTGCAAAGTGCTCCCACAACCCTAATCTGCACGTCTGGGACCCCACACCTCCTGAGCTCCGACCGCTCGGTTGTTTTCCTGCGCGCTGTTTGTGTCCCGTAGGTCAACATTCGTCGCACAATCCCGGCGCTGTGTACACAACAGAACAAACGCATGTGCGAGAGGATGGAAAAGAGAGTCGTGGTCACTTCTGCTGACGAAAACACTCTAGATATAAATGCCAAGTTGGGATTTAAAGCTGAAAAGCAGGTGTGAAAAGCGATGAGAAGTCTATTATTTCTCTTTATGTGTCTTAAAAAAGGACCTTTGATTTCTGTAAACTTAAATTAGCACTCGAACTTAGCAGTGGAAAGGGTGTGTTTAATTTACTGGGAACAAAAACGCTGTAAGACACATTATATTAAAGGGATGGTTCATCTAAATATGAAAACGTACGGTTAATGTTCTCACACAGACCATAGATACACTGCAAAAATATATTTGTGATTCATGTTTTAATTTTTCCCTGTTTATTTATGCTTTTAAATTGCATTATGGGACCTTGAGCTTTCTTCCAACAACTTTTTTAACCTTAAAAAGTCTGAAAAGGTGATTTTTATGAACATTTGTAATGTTTAAAGTGATATTCTCTATATATTATTTGTTATGCATTATACACTCACCGGCCACTTTATTAGGTACACCTTACTAGTACGGGGTTGGACCCCCTTTTGCCGTTAGAACTGCCTTAATGCTTTGTGGCATAGATTCTACAAGGTACTGGAAATATTCCTGAGAGATTTTGCTCCATATTGACATGATAGCATCTCACAGTTGCTGCAGATTTGTCATGCGTATCTGGATGCAGCCTTTATGATACAAGCTCAGATTGCATCACTCGGCGATGAGATGCAATCTCAGACACAATGCACTCAAATGGAGTGAGTGACGTCACTGTGAGGGGTAGGGTTAGGGGTGGGGTTAGGTGAACCCATTAAAAAGCATTGGATGCAGCTCTGCATCCAGACCCCTCTCGATTTGTCGGCTGCACATCCATGATGCGAATCTCTCAAGGCAATTAATAACTTTTTGATTTAGTGGCTAATTTGTAGAAATTCGAACAATCTAATTCGTTCCATTTAGTACGATTTACTAATCCACCAATAACGGTTGGGTTTAGGGGTGGGGTTAGGTGCCACGCCTCCTTTTTAAAATCGTACAATTTTGTACGAATAAACTACGAATTAGCAACTAAACTGACAAAACGTAAAATACTTAATGTGAAATGGAATCTCCCGTTTCACCACATCCCAAAGGAACTCTATTGGATTGCGAGCTGATGACTGTGGAGGCCATTTGAGGACAGTGAACTCATTGTCATGTTCAAGAAACCAGTCTGAGATGATTCACGCTTTATGACATGGTGCGTTATCCTGCTGGAAGTAGCCATCAGAAGATGGAGACACTGTGGTCATAAAGAGATGGACATGGTCAGCAACAATACTCAGTGAGGCTGTGGTGTTGACACGATGTTCAATTGGTACTAATGGGCCCAAAGTGTCCCAAGAAAATACCACCTGAACACCACCACCAGCCTGGCTGGGTCAGTTGGCAATTCTGTATGTAGTTTGCATGTTCTCCCCATGTTGGCGTGGGTTTCTTCTGGGTGCTCTGGTTTCCCCCACAGTCCAAACACATGCACTATAGGTGAATTGGATGAAGTAAATTGGCCGTAGTGTATGAGTGTGTATGAATGTGAGAGTGTATGAGTGTTTCCCAGTACTGGGTTGCAGCTGGAAGGGCATCCATTGCATAAAACATGCCGGAATAGTTGGTGGTTCATTCCGCTGTGGCGACCCCAGATGAATAAAGGGACCAAACCCAAGCCCCTTTTTACAAGATGTAACTATGTATGTGACCTATTAGCTCAAAACACCACACAAATAATGTTTAAAACTCTTTAAAACTGACCATTTTAAGTCTTTAATCCAAATTGTGCCATTTTGGTGACTGTCGCTTTAAATTCGAATGAGATTGTGCTCTTTTCAAAAGAGGGCGGAGCTACAAACGCCTGTGTGTCAGCATAGTGGCAGATTCAAAACAAGACTAACATCCTATACTAATAAAGGAGAGATGGTCATTAATGGGCGGGGCTTTCCCCCTCTAATGATACGTTCAAAGAGAGAATGTCAAAGTGTTTCTGTTTTTATCAAGTGCGAGTATAAAAAATTAAATTAATACATTTTTACAATTAGAGGCTGGTTATATTAACACACTGCTGCCACACAACTGTGCTCAAACCACTTATAAAAGTGATTTTTTTTGCATAATAGGCCCCCTTTAAGTATATTCAAGAATAGAACTTTCCCTAAATACACATAAGAAGTGTGTGTGGAGTTTGCATGTTCTCCCCGTGTTGGCGTGAGTTTCCTCCGGGTGCTCCGGTTTCCCCCACAGTCCAAACACATGCACTTTAGGTGAATTTATTAAGCTAAACTGGCCGTATTGTGTGAGTGTGTGTGTGAATGAGAGTGTATGGATGTTTCTCAGTACTGGGTTGCTACTGGAAGGGCATCCGCTGCGTAAAATATATGCTGGAACAGTTGGTGGTTCATTCCACCGTGGGGACCCCTGATAAATAAGGGACTAAGCCGAAGGAAAATGAATGTGCATGCAATTCCAGAATCACACACACATACACATTGATGCACAAATAAGCCAGTTCAGATAAAAGCATCTGCCAAATGCACAACTGTTATATATCTACCCTATAGTTTAACATTTAATAATACAGCATGCATATTCAAGTGCATCCGACATAAAAGCAAAAATAAAATAAATGCAACAGAGTTAAAACGTTGGTGCCTGTTTGATATTTTTAGGTTCGAATGATTGCAGATATCTGCACGGCACACAGACGCTGGACAGCTATCAAACACGACTTATGTTAGTGCCATCCAGAAATCTCAGCTCCTCAGCCATGATGGCAGAAAGAGAGAGAGATGTGTGCTGGCAGCCTCTTCCATCTGCATTACTAAATCATACACTGTCTCTCTACAGGGACAAATAAAAACCTCAGTGCTGAATATTTCAGCAACGGCTTGGATTTCATCATGTGTAGGCCTGACAATATTGATAGAGGAGCCAAAAAGATGCTAAAGCTAAAGCCAGTGACATGAGACTTGTTTAGTAGCAGCGGTATTAGTAATGCAAGAGCGGGTTTAATCAGTCATTTATTTTTAATCCTGCGTGGCGGCACTGTAATGATATCTCTCAAATCGATTCAGGCAAAAATATGTATCTATATATGTAAACTATCTTTTACTTAAAGGGATAGTTCACCCAAAAATGAAAATTCAGTCATCATTTACTCAACCTTTACTTGTATAGAACCATTATGTGTTCCTTTCTTCTGTTAAATCCAAAAGAAGATATTTTGAAGAATGTTGTAAACCTGCGACCAATGACTTCTATAGTATTTGTTTCTCCCACTATGGATATTAATGGTTACAGGTTTCCAATATTTTTCTAAATATTAGTGATGGGAAGTTCAGATCATTTTACTGACTCGGATCTTTGAGTCTCGTTCATCGAGATGAACGAATCTTTTTTCGAGTCATTTCGTTCATTTGGCTCAATTTGCCAAAATAATATTAAAATGTTACGAATTGCTTCCAAACACATCTACAACGAGCCCAAAAGGTTAATCACACGACAAATAAGTCATAATTAGAATACTTTAAGAAGGAGAAAATAATAATTCAATGTTTACCTGCTCTTTTGTCTATGAAGGTATTTTTGGCTCTTTGCTCAGCTCACCTCTTCATGTCTTCAAATGTCAGCGGTTCGTTCACGTTACACTGACAGTCACACATAATCTTAACCAATGTACACAGTCTGAGCCGATAGGAGCCATGATGATTAGTTAACCTTTCAAATCTTCTGGTTCTTGAGTTCATGACGTGATAGAATGACTCGAACCCGAGGACTCAAGAGGTAAACGGATCAAATCTCTTTCCGGCTCTAAATGCATATGATTGGCCTGTGATGAACGAATGACTCAAACCTGATTGAGGACTCAAGAGGTGAACGGATCAATTCTCTTTCTGGCTCTAAACGCATGATTGGCCTGTGAGAAACGAATAATTCTGCCTTTCCGTGATGAACGACTCAAAAGCCTTAAAGTGAATGATACCACCTGCACAAATGTGCGCAGTCTGCGCATGCGCGGAAGAACAAATCACTCCCTGAGAGGACTCGTAGTTCCCGAGTCATATTAAAGATTCATTCAAAATGAACGAATCATTCAAGAACGACCCATCACTACTGAATATCTTCTTTTATGTTCAACAGAATAAAGAAACCCATAAAGGGTTTGAACCAATTGAAGAGGAGTAAATAGTGAGTATATTGTAATTTTTGGGTAAACTACCCCTTTAATACTGTCATCATTTCCAAGTTTGACTGAAATGTTTTCATTTTGAAATGTTTGAGATTATTATAAAGTGAACATTTGAAAAATGCTGGGTTGTCAAATCCAAATGTTGGGTCAAATAAAGATAAATATTTACTTTTCAATTAAATTTAAATGACACATTTTAACCCAGTGGTTGGTTTTGTCCATATTTGACCCAATGTTGGTTACAAAAATATGCATACTCAGAACTGAAATTTTTGGGTGAGCTATCCCTTTAAGGAAAAGATGCAGTTAGAATACAGTCATCATTTACTCACCCTTTACTTGTATCAAACCTTTATGGGTTCCTTTCTTCTGTTAAATGAAAAAGAAGATATTTTGAAGAATGTTTTGCACCTGTAACCATTGACTGCTATTGTATTCATTTTTCCTACTATGGATGCCAATATTTTTCTAAATATCTATATTTGTGTTCAACAGAAGAAAGAGAGTCAAGGTTTGAAACCAGTTGAGGAAGAGTAAATAGTGAGTATATTTTCATTTTTGGGTGAACTACCCCTTTAATAGTAAGTGACATCATTCCCAAGTTTGAATGAAACTGAATGTTTTCATCTTGAACTGTTTGAGATTATTATAAAGTGAACATTTGAAAAATGCTGGGTTGTCAAATCCAAACATCGGGTCAAATATTTATAAACAGAAGAAAGAAACTCATAAAAGTTTAGAATCAATTGAGGCTAACATTTTGGAAAAGTTTGACCCAATGTGTCAAATGTAGACGAATCCAATGTTGGGTTAATTTTTTCAATTAAATATAAATTACACTTTTTTTAAACTCAGTGGTTGGTTTAGTCCATTTCCCATTACTGGGAAACATCCATACACACTCATTCACACTCATACACTACGGCCAATTTAGCAGTTCCCCTATATCGCATGTGTTTGGACTGTGGGAAACCGGAGCACCCAGAGGAAACTCACGCCAACATTTTATCTTTATTATTTTATTTTATTATTTTATCTTTGCCATGATGACAGTAAATAATATTTGACTAGATATTTTTCAAGACACTTCTATACAGCTTAAAGTGACATTTAAAGGCTTAACTAGGTTAATTAGGTTAACTAGGCAGGTTAGGGTAATTAGGCAAGTCATTGTATAAAAATATAGCTTAAAGGGGCTAATAATTTTGACCTTAAAAATGGTTTTAAAAAAATTTAAACTGCTTTTATTCTAGCTGAAATAAAACAAATAAGAATTTCTCCAGAAGAAAAAATATTATCAGACATACTGTGAAAATTTCCTTGCTCTGTTAAACATCATTTGAGAAATATTTAAAAAAGAAAAAAAATCAAAGAGGGGCTAATAATTCTGACTTCAATTGTATATATATATATATATATATATACACATTTTGTTTTTTAATTAATTAATTAATTTTTCAAATGAAAGATATTTTAAGTTATGAGCAAGTAGTGAAAATAAAATGAAGTGATCAATATATATCTTCTCAACGGTGCAGAAACTAATGTTAGATGTGAAAATTCTAAAAAAGTTGTGATAACCCATTGTTAAGTCAAATATGGACAAACCCAACAATTCTGGCGAATTATTTTAACCCAACAGTTGGTTTCATTCATATGTCACCCAACGTTCGATTATTACATCCAAGCATTTTTAGAGTGAATGCAGCAGTTTCTTTTCAAGTGAAGATTCACATACTAATTTCGAGAGGAGCACGTGATATGATTGAGCACGTCTGGCCGCTCATCTGTAATCAGTAATAATCCAATCAGAGTGATCCTAGTTTACTATAAATGGATCATTTTCTGCCTACTGCTCTATCTTTGTTTTGGAAGAATCCCCCCTTCCACCCCATCTCCTCCTTTTCCTCCCTTTTCTAAAAAGGGGGAGCTCTCGAGACCTACCTGATCTCGGATCTCCTGATATGCTTATCGACCGGGCGGGAGCCCTGGGCTCAAATATCTCTGAGCTCAGGGTTCTCTCCCGGGACAGCATGGCAAACCTGCTTTAAACGCCAAGCATATCTAAGTGGGAACTCTTGAAACACATTTCAAGTAATGAGCTAGTTGTAAAAACACTTTTATCCTGTCATTAATATGAACATCCATATACTTTTTTAATGAGAAATATATATTTTCCCAATGTCAGATGATTTCCCCCCCAAGATTTTTAAATATTTCAATTTATGTAATCTTTAAAAGTGTTAATATTGTTAGTGTGGTTAGTACGTCGACATATAGCACCCAGGTGCTCGTGGCGACCCGAGTTTGATTCCCGGCTCAAGGTCTTTTGCCGATCCTTCCCCTCCACCTCTCCCCATACTTTCCTGTCTGTTAATCTCCACTGTCCTGCCAATAAAGGTGAAAACCCCTGAAAAATCATTATAAAAAGAAAAAAAAGTGTTAACATTCATTCATTCCTTTTCCTTCGGCTTAGTCCCTTTATTCATCAGGGGTCACCACAGCAGAATGAACCGCCAACTTATCCAGCATATGTTTAACACAGCGGATGCCCTTCCAGTTGCAGCCCAGTACTGGGAAACACCCATACACACTCATTCACACACACATACACTATGGCCAATTTAGCATATTCAGTTCACCTATAGCACATGTTTTTAGACTGTGGGGGAAACCGGAGCACCCGAAGGAAACCCACGCCAACACCGGGAGAACATGCAAACTCCACACAGAAATGCTAACTGGCCCAGCTGGGACTCAAACCAGCGGCCTTCTTGCTGTGAGGGCTTTTTCTTTCTTTTCTTTTTTTAAATAGAGGAGCTCTGCGATTAACAACACACTGTACAACGCAACATTCATTTTTTTTTTTCGATGCATTCAAAATAATGAGAATACTTCCATTGCAGAAATATAAGGCTCTGGCCTGCCATTTTCATTTCTGTTCCCATGGCGAGCAATATCTTTCATTAAATGCGTGATTCAACATGACTAATTATTAATTTTAAAGTAATTTTAATTCAGCAATTTATTTATTTTATTCAATTCAAGTTTATTTATTTACTGCTTTTCACAATAATTATTGTTTTAAAGCAGCTTCACAAAAGGTTTGCATGTTCTCCCTGCGTTCACGTGGGTTTCCTCCGGGTGCTCCGGTTTCCTCCACAGTCCAATGACATGTGGTACAGGTGAATTGGGTAGGCTAAATTGTCTGTAGTGTATGTGTGTGAATAAGTGTGTATGTGTTTCCCAGTGATGGGTTGCAGCTGGAAGGGCATCTGCTGCCTTAAACAAATGCTGGATAAGTTGGCAGTTCATTCCGCTGTGGCGACCCCAGATTAATAAAGGGACTAAGCCGAAAAGAAAATGAAATTAATAATAACTAGGCCCACATGGAATCTGTGTGCGCAGAATTCAGCAGATTTTTAGCCCATCATTAAATCTGTGTATTTACTGTGTAAATGTATGTAAATTAATATTTATTCAGTTTTTAAATTAATTACAGTAATATTATTGACTACTATGAAAATATTCATTTGATTTATTTACAGTACAGTTTGTAAAGTAATATTTTCTGTCTTTTAGTAGAGATATTATATGAGAGACTTGCTTTGTTTATCAAATAAAGTGGATGTAATTAGATTTGCATTGTAAACATTAAATAAAAGTTAAAAAGGTATTACTTTTTATTTTATTTATTAAGGTTTTAGTTATGATACTCCCAAAATAATTCAGCAGAAATCCGCAGATTTTTAACACAATTCTGCGCAGAAATAGCAAAAAATGTCTGCAGATTCTGTCTGGCCCTACCAATACCTTTAACTAATTATCTAGTTAACAGTTAACAGTTATAAACAGTTAACCTGCAGTTACATAAAACATTTATAGAAAGCTAATTAATTAAATTAAAAAGTAACTCGCATAACTTTTTTTTAAAAAAAGTGACTCAAATATTACCTAATTATTTTATGGATTACTTTACTCGTTACTTATCAATAATGTTGCAACACTGGTCCACAGTGACTACACTTACATGGATATTTTATTTTTATTTGTGTGTATATGTTAAGTGAAACAGTTTTCAGTGTTCATTATACTCATTTGCTTATTCTTTTAAAGTCTTTAAATTTAATATTAGGCCTTGAAGGGTAAATACTTAATTTAATTCATGTAATTCAATCAATATAATTCAGTAATTCATATAAAGCATAAAATGTTATACATATTAACATATTAATTTGATAAAATTAACATCGGCACTGGACAAAATATTTAGCAGTCTTGTATGCTTAATTTAAACAAGAAAAAAAATATTCATCCTAAAACATGAAATAAATGTTATAGAAAGCACAAATGTAACTTTCTCAAGCATCTGCATATTGTTACAGCACTATATTATATATATTTTGATTGTATTTCTTGATAAGTAATGCTTCAATGAATGATCTGCCAGATAGAACCTTATAATTTCAAATGGAAAATGACTTTTCAGATTTAGAAGCTTCTATCTGCATTTACCATGTTTTTTTTACACCAATTTGCAAATGTTGGACAACTTTGATAATTTACATTTAGAGAGCATTTAGGGTCTCTGGCATGTTAATGTATGAAAGAGAGCTGTCACACACACATACTGTTTGCTATATGGAATGCATAAACTTTGAAGCTCAATATCTCAAAATCATGTAGACTGCAGATAGAACCTTATGGCTCGTTTCCACTGACTGGTACGGTACGGTTCGGTTTGGTACGGGTCATCTTTACCAGGCTTGCGTTTCCACTAACAAGGGTACCCTTTTGGTGGGCGTGGTGTATGACAGAAAGTTTCAGTCGACGTCATTCTCACTCAAGGAAATGTCTACAATAAAGTTGTACGGGTCACTTACATATCATATGAGAAGCACTTCTCACAACACAGACGCTTCATACACATCAATACTGATGTATAATGTTTATTACTAACTTTTCAATGAACATGAGTTGATTATAACTGCAGATCAATGACAGTACGAAACAGCCTACTGTTACGTCTGTAATTATATTAAATAAATAAATAAATGAACATATATAAACATATACGCCATTATATTATTTAAAATTCCAAGGGGACGAACTGTGTTTCTCATAAGACCTTTAGTATTGCAATCAAATGTAAATCATTCTTATTAAGCAAAATAATAACTGTTCTGTAAATGAGTTTTTTTTTACACACTTTTCCATATAATAATATTATGGTGGGTCTTGAGATTGACTTACTTGCCTAGGTGGGTCCCGAAATAAAGTTTGGCAACCCCTCACATAGCGCATAGATCATTACCGTCATTGCGCCACGCTATCCATCGGATGTGGATGCGGCCGGAAGTTAACGAGAATTATTTATATGAATTATTGTTATACAGTGTCATTAAAAAATGCTGCTAAATTGATTTGCATATCGCACTTCCGGCCAGCCGCATATCCAATCCATAGACTGATCCAATCTAGACTTTACCGCTATCCAACGTTTCCTCCGGCGTTTCGGGTGTTTCATTTTTAATTGCTCGACTTTAACAGCAGGTTGGCAGTTTCAATTACATTCCTTCAGGAACATTTCATTCATGCCCGCGTGACAAACTCTTATTTCATCCGAATACGAAGTAAGGACTGGTGGGAGAGTGTTGTTTTATTGGAGTTTGATACCACACACCGAGTGGAAACTATAAAGAAGTTCACCTCTGCATTTCTCGACGCTTGTGTCTGTGGTCCTTTACTGACTCGGTAGGTGCAGATAATTATGTCAAATAGCTATGTGTGTGTATGGACTACCCAACAAACACAACTATGTTGTAGCGATGTCTGTATAACGTTGCATTTTATTCAAAGGTCGTGTGACATTCAGCAACCATGAGACGACGTTCTTACTACATCTATTAATGTTTTATTTTCCTAGAAAACAAGATAAGCAGTAATACTATTCCAGTATTAAATATTGTACGTTATTTTTTCCTTTTTAACAAATGCATGTGTAATGTTTGAGGTGTAAAAATGCCACACAAATGAATATAATCATACTTTTTTATTGTATAATTCACTACATTTAATACGTACAGTACACATCTAATTATAAGCAAACAGTATAAAATAGATTTAGATCATATTTAATAGTTAACTATATATATTATTAAACTAAAAGGGTAGGCTAAATTAAAATGTGAGTTTAGAAGGTAAACAAACAAGAAAGTATTCAAATGTAAATATAAATAAATAAACAAACAAACAAATGAATAAATGCTTCAAACTCTGGGCATCACAGCTGTGTATGTATCCTGGTCAAATGCGATGAAAAGTCCTCCCTGCTGAAAAATCCAGCTTAAACCAGCCCAGACTGGTTGGCTGGTTTTAGCTGGTTGACCAGCCTGGTTTTAGAGGGGTTTTGGCCATTTACAGGCTGGTTTTCAGCCATTTCCATCCTGGTCTTGGCTGGTCAGGCTGGAAAATGAACAGCTAAAACCAGCATGACCAGTCTGGTTTAAGCTGGACATAGCTGGTTTTGGCTGGGCTCCCAGCCTGGCTTGGCTGGTCAAGCTGGTTTTAGCTGGTCATCACCCAGCCTGACCAGCTAAGACCAGGCTGGAAATGGCTGTAAACCAGCCTGGAAATGGCCAAAACCCCTCTAAAACCAGGCTGATCGACCAGCTAAAACCAGCCAACCAGCCTAGGCTGGTTTAAGATGGATTTTTCAGCAGGGCTACATGAGGTAATAGTTTGATTGTGGTATTTACATGTCTGTACTGCTCTTCAATAGTGCCACGCTCTGTTTAGTTGGGTTATAACTTTAATCAGATTAAGATGATCAAAAATGTCTGTTTACATGCTAGACTTTTAATCAGAGTATGGTCTTACTCGTAATAAAATCTGAGTATTGGTGTCCATGTAAACATACTCTGTGACATCTGCCAGCAGCCCCAGATCTGGCTGAGACAGAAAGTGCACGAGCTCTGGAGGTTATTGATCGATCTGCCTCTGAAGGCCCTGTCATGTCACCTCTGCGTTCGGGTGATAACTCGCTGTGGTGAGATGTGGCTCCTGTAAGATGAATGTTGTCTGTATGACATATATGTCACCTGTCTGCTGCTGCAGGTGGCCTGAAGCCTGATTGCAAAGTCTTACGGTGAAATGCGAGGCTTTCAGGCTGTTTTCGCACTTGCTTCGATTGCTTAGTCTGGACCTGAGTTCGATTCCACCTCTGCCCATGCAGGTCACTTTTTTTAAACTAATATTTTTGGGTGTTGTTTTTGCATCCTCAGCATGAGTGCTGTCAGTGGTCCAAGTTGTTTTAGATTGCAATAAAGTGCATGGTGTTTAACTACTAATGCATGAACGGAGAAAGCATTTACTTTATATGCAACCCAGCTAACTTTCTTATAACTTGGTAATGTTTTCTAAAGGTTCTGTAGAAGTTTTCAAAAAAAGTTACTGTATAATTAACTGCGTAATTAATAAACTTTTTAATAACGTTCAAGAGCTGCACAGTGGCTCAGTGGTTAGCACTGTCACCTGACAGAAAGAAGGATGCAGGTTCGAGTCCCAGCTGGGCCAGTTGGCATTTCTTTGTGGAGTTTGCATGTTCTCTCTGTGTTGGCGTGGGTTTCCTCCGAGTGCTCTGGTTTCCCCCACAGTCCAAACACATGCGCTATAGGGGAATTGATTAACTAAATTGGCCGTAGTGTATGTGTGTGAATTTGAGATGGGTGTGTATGGGGTTTTCCCAGAGCAGGGTTGTGGCTGGAAGGGCATCCGCTGTGTAAAACATGTACTGGAATAGTTGGCGGTTCATTCCACTGTGGCGACCTCTGATAAATCAGATATTAAGCCGAAGGAAAATGAATAAATGAATGAATAAATAACGTTCAAACAAAACATTTTTATAACTTATTGGAAATGTTAGGAAAACGTTCTTAGAACATTAATATAACAGGAAATGGAGCATTTTGATAACATAAATAATGTTATTAAAATGTTAATATAACAAGATAATTAAATGTTCTAAAAACGTTTTAATAACGTTCTTATAACCAAACAATAACATTACTACAACGTCTAAAAACTAGATGTTTTGAATGTTCTAATAACATTCAAACAAAACGTTTTTATAACTTAATGGAAACATTATGGGAATGTTTTTATAATGTAAAATTGTTAACTGGAAATGCATTGTTCATGCATACTAGCAAATACAAAAAAATAAATGTGCATGATCATGCATGTGTGTTTATATATAATAAAATAAGCAAAATGCCTTTATAACCCTTATTAGAATTTTTTATTCTTTTCAAAGTATTTCCAAAGTTCGCAAGTGATATACACTCACCGGCCACTTTGTTAGGTACACCAGTCCAACTGCTCTTTAGCGCAAATTTCTAATCAGCCAATCACATGGCAGCAACTCAATGCATTTAGGCATGTATAGAGATGGTCAAGACGATCTGCTGCAGTTCAAACCGAGCATCAGAATGGAGAAGAAAGGGGATTTAAGTGACTTTGATTGTGGCATGGTTGTTGGTGCCACACAGGCTGGTGTGAGTATTTCAGAAACTGCTGTTCTACTGGGATTTTGACGCACAACCATCTCTAGGATTTACAGAGAATGATCTGAAAATAGAAAATGGCCAGTGAGCGGCAGTTCTGTGGGAGCAAATGCCTTGTTGATGCCATAGGTCAGAGGAGAATGGCTCATCTCTGAACACACAACACGTCCAACCTTGAGGCAGATGGGCTACAGCAGCAGAAGACCACACCAGGTGCCACTCCTTTCAGCTAAGAACAGGAAACTGAGGCTACAATTCACACAGGCTCACCAAAACTGGACAAGAGAAGATTGGAGAAATGTTGCCTGGTCTGATGAGTCTCCATTTCTGCTGCAACGTTGGTAGTGTCAGAATTCGGCGTCAACAACATGAAAGCATGGATCCATCCTGCCTTGTATCAACAGTTCAGGCTGGTGGTGGTGTAATGGTGTGGGGGATATTTTCTTGGCACACTTTGGGCCCATTAGTACCAACTGAGCTTCATGTCAACGACACAGCCTACCTGAGTGTTGTTGCTGACTATGTCCATCCCGAATCATCTCAGACTGATTTCTTAAACATGACAATGAGTTGACTGTACTCAAATGGGCTCCACAGTCACCAGTTCTCAATCCAATAGAGCACCTTTGGGATGTGGTGGAACAGTAGACTCACATCATGGATGTGCAGCCGACAAATCTGCAGCAACTGTGTGATGCTATCATGTTAATATGGAGCTAAACGCTAAGAAATATTTCCAGTACCTTGTTAAATCTACGCCATGAAGCATTAAGGTAGTTCTGAAGGCAAAAGGGGGTCCAACCCGGTACTAGCAAGGTGTACCTAAAAAAGGAGCCTGTTTGTGTGTGTTCAGTGATGACAGAAGTCAAATGTTTGGGTGAACTATCCCTTTAAACTGTTAGTTACTTTAGATAGAAATACATAAACATAAAGCATGCATATGAGCATTTGTTCTTTATATATACATGCAAATAGTACTCATGTGCTAGTCTCACATTTTGGTGCTTGTACTCTGTGTTGAGCAATTAACAATTATCTGCTTTTTAGCACGTCTAGTGTGTTAGCGTGTCTGCCGGAAGAAACTGAGTGCATAAAGTCTTTTATTTCTGAACTAGTGAGTGATTGAATTTTCTTCCCTATGGTTATTTAATCATCTACTACATTGAGAAAGCATGTTGTGAAAGGATAATAGCATCACATGCTAAGGTTATAGGTTTGATCTTGCAGAGAATGCATAAGCATACGAGTAGTTGACAAATGGTAAAAAATGCTATAAAATAGTTACATTTATGTAGTTTTACATCTGATGTTTGACAGCATTAAGGGGTCACTAACTTTATCAATTTTCTGTTTTATGTTTTGCTTTATTTTACTGAAATGTTCTGTAAAATGGCCTACGGTGTGACATACACTCACTGGCCACTTTATTAGGTACACTAGTACCGTGTTGGACCCCTTTTTACCTTCAGAACTGCCTTATTCCTTCATGGTGTAGATTCAACAAGGTACTGGAAATATTCCACAGAGATTTTGCTCCATATTGACATGATAGCAGATTTTTCAGCTGCACATCCGTGATGCCAATTTCCACCACATCCCAAAGGTGCTCTATTGGATTGAGAACTGGTGACTGTGGAGGCCATTTGAGTACAGTGAACTCATTGTCATGTTCAAGAAACCAGTCTGAGATGATTCACGCTTTATGACATGGTGCGTTATCCTGCTAGAAGTAGCCATCAGAAGATGGGTACACTGTGGTCATAAAGGGATGGACATGGTCAGCAACAATACTCAGGTAGGCTGTGGCGTTGATATGAATCTCAATTAGTACTAATGAGCCTAAAGTGTGCCAAGAAAATATCCCCTACACCATTACACCACCAGCACCAGCCTGAACCGTTGATGCAAGGCAGGATGGATCCATGCTTTCATGTTGTTGATGCCAAATTCTGACCCTACCATTCAAATGTCGCTGCAGAAATGGAGACTCATCAGACCAGGCAACGTTTCTCCAATCTTCTATTGTCCAGTTTTGGTGAGCCTGTGTGAATTGTAGCCTCAGTTTCCTCTTCTTAGCTGACAGGAGAGGCACCCGGTGTGGTCTTCTGCTGCTGCACCCCATCTGCCTCAAGGTTGGACGTGTTGTGTGTTCAGAGATGCTCTTCTGCAGACCTCGGTTGTAAAGAGTGCTTATTTGAGTTACTGTTGCCTTTCTATCAGCTGGAACCAGTCTGGCCATTCTCCTCTGACCTCTGGCATCAACAAGGCATTTGCACCCACAGAACTGCCTCTCACTGGATATTTTCTCTTTTTCAGATCATTCTCTGTAAACCCTAGAGATAGTTGTGCGTGAAAATCCCAGTAGATCAGCAGTTTATGAAATACTCACACCAGCCCGTCTGGCACCAACAACCATGCCACGTTCAAAGTCATTTAAATCCCCATTCTTCCCCATTCTGATGCTCGGTTTGAACTGCAGCAGATCGTCTTGACCATCTCTATACATGCCTAAATGCATTGAGTTGCTGCCATGTGATTGGCTGATAAGAAATTTGCGTTACATGCAGTTGGATAGTGTACCTAATAAAGTGGCCGGTGAGTGTACAACAAACATTTAGAAAAGCAACGCTTAATAATATACAGAAAACATACGTGAATCAAAAAAATATGGAACTTTTCATTAACAGATTTTTTACAGTGTAAAGTGTGACTGAAAATTAGACTCCAGAAGAAGCCTATAGTGCATTTACACACTCATATGAGCAGGAATGAAGCGAACTCTAATCTCTCCGAGCACCTCAACAGTTCAACTGTGCCCTTCAACAGTTGTCATTTGCTTCTTCAAATACCTTTGTCATTGAGGAGAGATTAAAAAAAGCCTCAAATGAATGCGAACAAAGGCACAGCAGAGGAGCAACACTGTGCAAATTGCCTGATGATGAGGTGGCTAATCCCACTGCTAGTTTAATTGATACTTAAAGGCCTGCTATCCGCTCTGAAGTGCTGAGAGGCTACAAACCGCCTCGGCCAAGGTGTGGTAACAGGGTGAGTAAAACTGCAAGCGAGATCTCCGTCTGCTAATGCTCTCGCCGCAGTCACAGCTCGCTCTGGCACGTTTGCACTCGTGCATTTTAGAGCCGTTTTAATCACTGTCTATTGTTTTGGGCTTGCTTTTTTCGCACCCCTGTGATACCTTAGACCTTGTCGCTTCGCTTTATACCAGTTGTCTCAGACGGTGTCTTCTCATTCACAGGGCGGCATGAGTCCAGAGTGTTGTTGTGTGTTGACAGGCAAGAGCCAGCCAATGTTACCTGTTGAAGTTTGCATGCACGAATGAACACAGATGTTTCAAACACTGACAGACTTCGTATTGAAGCAATGCACGTGGCTTGAGGTAAGTTTTGGGGTTCTTCTATTATGCTTGAAGATGTATGCATTTTTCCAATTTCGTTTTCGTGATGCACTGGTCATCTAACGTTTCAAATGTCTAATTGCTCATAGAAAAAAAGAGTGCAATTCCATTTGGTGCCACTAGTTGCATGCTTGCTTAACTATGCGATCATGTGGGAAAATACATCACTGTTCAGTTTTGGCTAGGGATGCTCAGTGGTGCATTTCCCTTTCCCTCACAATGACGTAACTCGCGGCTGAACTATCATAGTACGATGCATTGTTTGGATGTAGATAGATGATGAAGTGGTGTGTTTCCCCAAAACCGTAGTTTCTCTGTCGCAGATCCATCGTTTGAACCACGTTAGTTATAGCGCAAAACACCCATAACAATGCTTTAAATGGGGTGGAGTAACAACTTCTTTACAGAAGAACCCCGTCATTTCTTTGTGCAAATTATATTGTTTTACACGCACGCGCATTTAAAATAATACAAAGTTAGATTTGCTAAAAAACATGCATTCGTTTTCCATATTAATTGAAATATATGAAATATATAACGGCACATTTAGGGCCTGTTTCCTTTGTAAATATTATTGAGAATATTACATATCCTATTCTAAGTTAACATAAATTCACTTGCAAAATCTAAATAAATAAATAAATAAATAAATAAATAATGAGGCGATTTATTGAAAAATGAAATTTATATTCATTATTTATTAGGAAATAAAAAAAAATCCTACTTTAATAAAAATATTAATAATATTAATGATGATGACAGCTAAATATTATTATTATTATTATTATTATTATTATTATTATTATTATTATTATTATTATTATTATTATTATTAAGTAGGATATTGTTTATTGTTTTTTATTTTTTGAAAAGTCTACTTTTACAGTTTGACACATTAATCACTGTAGAAATGTTCAGATCAGCAGGCCCATCTCATATACAGTACAGATACTATATAAATACCCTACTCTAAATTAAAAACATTAACGTATACCATGCTTTTTGTTTTCACAAGCTTTGGAGACGTAACGTAAATTCGGCTTTTAAATTATAGGTCACCTACAGCTTTCGTCATGAGCCATCAATGACATCAATGTTTTCAAAGTGCACTGCGAAGGCATTAGAATGTAAGGAATTGGAAACATGAAGATCGCTAAAACTGAACTGTAAAATAGTTTGAAAGCAAATTACATCTAAGAGAGATGACCTTAATGCTTTTAAATTTTTAATAATTCCACATTTAAATGTTAGAATGTTCTAAACTGAAAGGGCATAAGGAGGATAAGTGGGAATAGAACACAGACAGGAACTCTGCTTCTAACTACAGCTCTAGTGGTGTAGTTGCAAGTGCACAAGTTTGCGACGCAGTTTGCGAATGTTCGCTGGAACAATGGATTTGGGAAATGCCAAAACAAGGGAAATTCTTAAAACAAGCTAAATATTTTTGCTTCCGCTTTGAATAAAGATTATTTTGCATACATCATTCACAGAATATTTTGCATTGTCACTTAATTCTGACCTATTATTTCTGAAAACAAGACAATATTTACTTACTCATCCAAAAAAATAGCTTCTTGATTGATTGAGATGTTTATTTTTTAGATATTTGGACTAGCAACAGAACAAAAACTCTAAGTGAGACCATCTTTTTTTATTGCAGTGTAATGGCACAGCTAACAGAAACTCTTTGTATCTGCAGATAATGCTCCACCAAAGCAATTACAAACTATCGGCTGCAAAATAATCATCAACCAGCGTTCAGTCACCGGAGCGAAAGTTGCATTCAATCCGACACAAAGTGTTTGTTTGAAGGTGAGTGTCTGAAAAAAAAGCACTCAATTCTTTCTTCCCCTTCCCCCACTCTCTCAACTTCAAGAAGACTTTTCTCCCGCTAGAATTCTGGAATGATCAT
>NC_079443.1:50758407-50795907 GCF_903798145.1 Danio aesculapii | reverse complement strand
ATTTGCACTGTAAATCTAAAATAATAACTAAACAAAAGATAAAACTATTCAAACTATAAAAAACTACAGTAGTAATTCAGTACCTGTAATATCACAATACAGTAATGCTACAATATGGACGCTTTGGGAACTAAATATTTATGTTTAGGGTTAAAATTCAAAGTAAAGTAAAATTATTGTATGTTTTAGAATAAATTAAAATTTTTTGCTTAAAAAAAAGCCATGTTTAACTCTGTTTTTTGCCCTTCTCATTTGCTAAATAAATACAAAAAGAGGCAGATTTTTGTAATTTCTGAAATTTCCTGTCAATAACATGCATACTAAATGTAAATTAATCTTAAATACACTCACCGGCCACTTTGGTAGGTACACCTGTCTAACTCCACGTCAATGCATATTTCTAATCAGCCAATCTCATGAAAGCAACTCAATGCATTTAGGCATGTAAACATGGTCAAGATGAGTTCTGTGGGCACAAATGCCTTGTTGATCCCAAAGGTCAGAGGAGAATGGCCAGACTGGTTCCAGCTGATAGAAAGGCAACAGTAACTCTAATAACCACTGGTTACAACCGAGGTCTGCAGAAGAGCATCTCTGAACACACAACACGTCCAACCTTGAGGCGGATGGGCTACAGCAGCAGAAGACCACACCGGGTGCCACTCCTGTCAGCTAAGAACAGGAAACTGAGGCTACAATTCACACAGGCTCACCAAGATTGTAAATACGTTGCCTGCTCTGATGTGTCTTCATTTCTGCTGCAACATTTGGATGGTAGAGTCAGAATTTGGTGTCAACAACATGAAAGCTTGGATCCATCCTGCCTTGTATCAACAGTTCAGGCTGGTGGTGGTGGTGTAATGGTGTGGGGGATATTTTCTTGGCATACTTTGGACCTATAAGTACCAGTTGAGCATCGTGTCAACGCCACAGCCTACCTGAGTATTGTTGCTGACCATGTCCATCCCTTTATGACCACAGTGTACTCATCTTCTGATGGCTACTTCCAGCAGGATAACGCACCATGTCATAAAGCGTGAATCATCTCAGACTGGTTTCTTGAACATGACAATGAGTTTACTGTACTCAAATGGCCTCCACAGTCACCATAACTCGATCCAATAGAGCACCTTTGGGATGTAGAGAACGGGAGATTTGCATCATGGATGTGCAGCCGGCAAATCTGCAGCAACTGCGTGATGCTATCATGTCAATATGGACCAAAATCTCTAAGGAATATTTCCAGTGCCTTGTTGAATCGATGCCATGAAAGATTAAGGCGGTTCTGAACGCAAAAGGAAGTCCAACACGGTACTAGTAAGGTGTACCTAATAAAGTGGCCGGTGAGTGTATGCTTCAATATTATGTTTACTGCTAAAATAAACAAAATATAGGAATATTTTTGTAATTAGTGAAATTTTCCAGCTAATTACATACAAACTTAACATAAATTAGTCTTAAATACGCTTCAATATATTTTTTACCACAAATTTACGCATATTTTTTGTATTTTCTGAAGTATACCTTAAAATCTTTGTAAGTCTTTGTACATGTGCTCAATATGTAATCTATTCACTGAGTAAGTTCAAAGAAAATCATTTTTACATGAACATGTCATTACCTGAGCTGTAAGTAAAGTCAAGATGATCATTTTTTCTATTTCTTTCTCCTTACGGTGCGTCACCTTTTGCCAGAGTGAAGCTAAAAACAGATCAAGCCGAAGCTGGAAGTAACAGATATTTATTTATACGCCTATTTCATTAGAAAATCTTAATTAAAACGGGAATTAATTTGTAGCCCATTGTTCTGTTATTGCCGATTATGTGGACACTGTAATTAGATCAAGTTCAAGTTCAGCCAAGCTTTACTGTGGGGAAAATGAACCTTTCCTACCTGAAAGGCCACCGTCCTCATTAGCCTTGCTTTTGTGGTGTCAGGTGTGGAAAATAAAGCCAATAAATTGCTTTAATTTACTCTCTGCAATGCACCTTTTGTATTAAAGAACTTTTTATTGATTTACTTTAATTAGGTGCATTTCTTCAATTAACACCTCTTAAAAACTTGCGGAACTTATTGTGTGTAAAACTCATCGTTCACTTGTAAATAACGAATGGCGCATGGATAATAATAATATTGTAGAGCGTCTTGAGTCAACCACGAAACAAGGGCACTGATAATTGGCCGATTGGTTAATGTGGGATTATCTGCATCAAGCTTTATCGAAATTAATCCCATGTTCATTCATTCATTCATTCATTCTCTTTTTGGCTTAGTCCCTTTATGTGGGGTCACCACAGCGGAATGAACCGCCAACTTATCCAGCATATGTTTCACACCCAACACTGGGAAACACCCGCACACACTCCTTCAAACACATACTCTACGGCCAATTTAGCTTATTCAGTTCACCTGTAGCGCATGTGTTTGGACTGTGGGGGAAACCGGAGCACCAAGAGGAAACACATGCCAACATGGGGAGAACATGCAAACTTCACACATTAATGCCAACTGACCCAGCCGGGGCTTGAACCGGAGACCTTCTTGCTGTGAGGTGACAGTGCTAACCACTGCACCACCGTAACCCCCCTCCCATATTCATATAATACATGAATGTATTTGATAATGAATTATTGGTTTTAGCATGAAGAAAAGCTATGTTTGAACTTTAAAAGTAAAAAAATAAAAATAAAAATGTTGTTAATATTAGTTAGCATGAATTATAATGATCAAACACGCTACTGTGTTTATTAATCTTAATGTGAATCTCAACTTTGTTTTAATATATTTTTTAACATCACAATATCTTGGTCAACGCACCATGAATTAATCTGACATACACCTTATGACCTATATCTACTACTAATACTACTAATAACTAATATTAACATGTGGGAAAAAATAAATAAAAAAACAAAATTTATATATAAATATATATATATATATATATATATATATATATACACAACAGTTCTGTCTGGTTCTTGAATCTGATTGGCTGGTGGCTGTGCAATATTCTGCCAGTAGCAGCACTTGTCCTGCATCTTCACCCTTCACCCTTGTGTATTACTCCGCCCACATACAGTGACAAGCAGAAGAGACTCTAGAGTTTGACAAATATTGCAGCTGTTGGACAACATAATGTATTTTTGAGGCTTTGTGTATTTTCATTACTTTTTGGCAAATGTAGCTGTTTAGATTGCAATTATGCAGTTTATTCATAAGGACAGTGGCTATTTTAAATATTTATAATTTCTGAGAGACAGCTCATCGGCGGCCATTAGCCTATCATTGAGCAAAGACGGTTGGCATTGTTCATCCACAAGAGGGCGACAGAGACAGCATAATAAGCCCTTAGAGGAGGACAAATCCAGCGTAATTTCAAACTACACCTGATCAAATCATTATTAAACATGTAAATGACTTTCTAAGTCGATCTTTCTCTTTTGTATGTTGTAGTGCTGTATAATCAAAATCATCTGGTTTGACATTACGCTTGAGAATCATTCAAACACTAGCTCTAAAGTGACATTGGTGAATTAGTAACGACTTCTGCTGTTCTGACATCAGCTGCAGATGTGTATGAACGGCGGAAGAAAGTAGTTCCTCTTACAAAAGTATTTTAAAACTCTCTGTGTTTGATTGTCTTTTTATATACATGATTATGCCGTCGAACTGGTGTATAAATGCAATATCACACAAGTAGCAGTGCAAAATGGCTGTATATCATCACTGGTGGGACACTATGGCACTTGGCCTGCGGCCTCCCACCAGTGCCGATATACAGCCACATCGCACTGCTACTCGTGTGATATTGCTATATATATATAATTTATATATATTAGTTAATTAACCAATGATACAATAAATAATAACATTAGCATTAAATTATAAAGATAATATATAGAGAATTCTTATTAATAATATTTAATAAACAATATATTTAAAAAATGATGTTGTATGATTGTGACATAAGTAAAATATCTGCTGATGTGCAAAGATAAAAAATGACCTGTGTTGTAAGTACACTGTATCACTATAAAACTAATACATTTGTATTTATTTATTTATTTACCCATTTCTTCTTATTATTATTTATTCATTCATTCATTTTCTTTTCAGCTTAGTCACGTTAATAATCTGGGTTTGCCACAGCGGAATGTACCGCCAACTTATTCCGCACATGTTTTACACTGCGGATTTTACCCTTCCAACCACAACCTAACATTGGGAAACACCGTGAACAAGGGGAAAATATGCAAACTCCACACAGAAATAGCAACTGACCCAGCCGCGAGTATATATACATACATATATACATACATACATACATATATACATACGTACATACATACATACATACATACATATATACATACACACACACACATATATATATATCTCTCCGTTAAACAGAAATTCGGGAAAAAAGGGGGGCTAATAGTTATTATATATACATATATATATATATATATATACATATACATATATATATATATATATATATATATATATATATATATATATATATATATATATATATATAATATGTGTATATGTATATGTGTATTTATATGTGTATATGTATGTATGTATATATATATATGTATGTATGTGTGTGTACAGTTGAAGTCAGAATTATTAGTCCCCCTTTTTTCCCGAATTTCTGTTTAACAGAGAGATTTTTTTCAGCACATTTCTAAACATAATAGTTTTAATAACTCATTTCTAGTAACTGATTTATTTTATCTTTGCCATGATAACAGTAAATAATATTTGATATTTTTCAAGACACTTCAATACAACTTAGTGACATTAAAAGGCTTAACTAGGTTAATTAGGCTAACAAGGCAGGTTAGGGTAATTAGGCAAGTTATTGTATAATGATGGTTTGTTCTTTAGACAATCTAAAACAAATATTTCTAAAGAAGGCTAATAATTTTGTCCTTAAAATGGTTTTAAAAAAAATTTAAAAGTGCTTTTATTCTAGCCGAAATAAAACAAATAAAGACTTTCTCCAGAAGAAAAAATATTAGCTGACATAATGTGAAAATTTGCTTGCTCTGTTAAACATTTGGGAAATATTTAAATAAGAAAAAAAATGCAAAGGGGGCTAATAATTCTGACTTCAACTGTAATATATATATATATATGTATGTGTTTGTGTGTGTGTGTGTGTGTGTGTGTGTGTATGTATATATGGTTTTTTTGAGAATTCTTATTTTAATAAAAACAGAAAAAAATTTAAATTGTCATAACTAGATATCTGCTCATGTGTGTGTGTGTGGGGTCAGCAATATCAGAAATACAAATTTACCTAAGGGTAAAAACATTCTTTTCTGATCCCCAGTGGCTGACATATAATTTCATATTTTTAAATGTTGCATCTCAGGTAAATCTATTTTAATTTGTATAATTTTTCCCCTGCAGCATCACACAAGCCCACACACACACACACACACACACACTCCGCTGAAGTGGCCATGCAGCATTAGAAATGTCATGCATCAATTTTGCATCAATCCAAGATAGCGGGAGTGTATAGAGAGGGTCATGGCGTCCGCAGGTAAATCCGGCCCCTTCACTCGGCTGACAAGCAGTACATCCGTGACACCTGAGCAGGAGACCTAAAAGGACATCAATAATGAGAGGTGTGGGAGTGCATCTCCAGAGACGACACGGGCCCTGAGTCTGTCGTCTGCACACACACCGGCTAATAAGGGTTTAAAAGCCACAACTGTCCACACAGCCCACGCCAAACCCACCGGCCGGCTTTCTCATCCAAACAGCTGCCTGATGCTTTCTGACAGGCCTCAGCTGTGTCCACTGGGGCTCACGCCGGTCAGCGGGTATATCAGCATCAAACAATGCTAACCGCGCTTATTATTCAGCTTATTGTGCAATGCGGAAGTGCAGTCTTTTCTGTTAGTGTGATTGACTTCTGATTCAGTTGACTAAATGTGTAAATGAGTAAGAAAAATGAATGACAGTAAATGCTCAAACCACTTGTGCATGATGTATGTTTAACGTACGTTTAAGGAACAATATAGACCTGAACTAATATATGTTTAAAGTTTTTTAAAGCTTTAGGAACTAACATGTATGTTTAAGAAACAATTTGAGCCTGAACAAATATGCATCTTTAAATTACTATATGGACTCTTTAGGAACTAACATATACAATATGTTTAAGGTATAATATGGACCCTATAGGAACCAAATGTGTCTTTAAGGTACAATATGGACCCTTTAGGAACTAACATATACAATATGTTTAAGGTATAATATGGACCCTTTAGGAACTAACATGTACAATATGTTTAAGGTACAATATGGACCCTTTAGGAACTAAAATGTATCTTTAAGGTACAATATGGACCCTTTAGGAACCAAATGTGTCTTTCGGTACAATATGGACTCTTTAGGAACTAACATATACAATATGTTTAAGGTATAATATGGACCCTATAGGAACTAAATGTATCTTTAAGGTACAATATGGACCCTTTAGGAACCAAATGTGTCTTTAGGTACAATATGGACTCTTTAGGAACTAACATATACAATATGTTTAAGGTATAATATGGACCCTTTAGGAACTAAAATGTATCTTTAAGGTACAATATGGACCCTTTAGGAACCAAATGTGTCATTAGGCACAATATGGACTCTTTAGGAACTAACATATACAATATGTTTAAGGTATAATATGGACCCTATAGGAACTAAAATGTATCTTTAAGGTACAATATGGACCCTTTAGGAACCAAATGTGTCTTTAGGTACAATATGGACTCTTTAGGAACTAACATACAATATGTTTAAGGTATAATATGGACCCTTTAGGAACTAAAATGTATCTTTAAGGTATAATATGGACCCTTTAGGAACTAAATGTGTCTTTAGGTACAATATGGACCCTTTAGGAAATGACATGTACAATATGTTTAAGGTATAATATGTACCCTTTAGGCACTAATGTGGACCCTTTATGAACTAATAGGGGCCCTTTAGGAACTAATATGCATCTTGAACATGAGAAATTGACCCTATGGGAACTAATGTGTTTCTTCAAGGTGCAAGATGGACCTTTTAGGAACTAATATGTATTTTTACACTATGGCCCCTTTAGGAACTAAATTTGCCTTTAGTTAGAATATGGACCATTTAGGAACTAAAGTGTATGTTTAAGGTACAATATGGATCTAACCTAATATATGTTTATAGTACAATATGGACCCTTTAGGAACTAATATGTCTTTTCACAATATGGCCCCTTTAGGAACTAAAATGTATGTTTAAGGTACAACATGAACCCTTTAGGAAATAAATATGTCTTTAGGTACAATATGGCCCCTTTAGGAACTAAAATGTAGGTTTACGGTGAATATGGACCTTTTAGGAACTAAATTTGTCTTTGGGTACAATTTGGCCCCTTTAGGACCTAAAATATATGTTTAAGGTACAGTATGGGCTTTTTAGGAACTAAATTTGTCTTGAGGTACACTATGGCCCCTTTAGGAACTAAAATGTATGTTTAAATTACAACATGGACTTTTTAGGAACTAAATGTGTCTTAAGGTACAACATGGACCTTTTAGGAACTGCAGTGTATATTTAAGATACAATATGGTCCTTTAGAAAATATATATCTTTAAAGTGCAAGATGGCCCCTTTAGAAACTAATATACGTTTAAGGTACAATATGGACCCCTTAGGAACCAATAGGTATCTATACAATATGGACCCTTTAGGTACTAAATATAAATTTAAGGCACAATATGGACCTCTTAGGAACTTAATATATGTTTAATGTACAATATGGACCATTTCGGAACTAAATGAGTCTTTAAGTACAATTTGGCCCCTTTAGGAACTAAAAGGTATGTTTAAGGTACAACATGAACCCTTTAGGAAATAAATATGTCTTTAGGTACAATATGGCCCCTTTAGGAACTAAAATATATGTTTAAGGTACAGTATGGACATTTTAGGAACTAAATGTGTCTTTAGGTACAATATGGACCCTTTAGGAACTAACATTGTATCTTCAAGTGCAAGATGGACCCTTTAGGAACTAATATGTCTTTTCACAATATGGTCCCTTTAGGAACTAGAATGTATGTTTAAGGTACAACATGAACCCTTTAGGAAATAAATATGTCTTTAGGTACAATATGGCCCCTTTAGAAACTAAAATGTGGGTTTACGGTGAAATATGGACCTTTTAGGAACTACATTTGTCTTTGGGTACAATTCGGCCCCTTTAGTAACTAAAAGGTATGTTTAAGGTACAACATGAACCCTTTAGGAAATAAATATGTCTTTAGGTACAATATGGCCCCTTTAGGAACTAAAATGTGGGTTTAAGGTGAAATGTGGACCTTTTAGGAACTAAATTTGACTTTGGGTACAATTTGGCCCCTTTAGGAACTAAAATATATGTTTAAGGTACAGTATGGCTTTTTAGGAACTAAATGTGTCTTTAGGTACAATATGCACCCTTTAGGAACTTAATATATGTTTAATGTACAATATTGACCATTTCGGAACTAAATGCGTCTTTAAGTACAATATGGACCCTTTAGGAGCTATATGTTCAAGGTACAATACCTACCTTATGGTACTGATATTTATAATTGAATCACAAAAGTGTACTTTATAAATGTGCCTGAGTGACTGCTTTTTGTACCTTTTATTTCTGAGAGTGAAATTCTCTAGCTATTAATTATTGCCTAGTTGCTTTTCACCCACCCTACAGAGCCCAGGTGTTGATTAGAACGAGCCCTCAAAATATTCTCCCAATCCAACAAAGAAGCACGTCATATTTCAGCTTGACTTCTTCATATGTATTTCATCTGGCATCTGGCAAACAACTTATAAATAACTCAAGGGCCATCTTAAATGCATTCCCATGAAATTTTTAGTGACACTGTAATGTAAGCCACTACCTGTCATGAATCGCAAATAACCTCGTGTTTGGCCTGTTGTCCATCAGCTCTCCGTCTTCCTCTTATTTGCTCCAAAGAAAGCAATCTCTTCTGACTGGGGCGGCCGTTCCTTGTCCCTGGATCCAGGCTGGCAATAATTTCGTTGTCATTTTGCTGTGCGGTGACCACATCATTGATGTGACAGTGCCGGGCATTAGGTAAAGTCCCCAGACTAGTGCTCACTTACAGAAGCTGCCTCGATCTGTCGTTGACGGTGATTAGATTAGACCCGGCTGGCAAACACGTTCCTTAGCGACAGGACTTCTTGATTTGCGAGGTCCTTAACCAACCTTCGGGAACTTTTAATATGTGATTTTCAGGAAATAATCATGATTTGTCCTCAATTTAGATCGTATCTTATTTGGCATGTTCATCTATGATGTACAAAAGAGGTTTCACAAACAATTACAAAGAAGTGGCAAGTAACACATTTAATTAAATACCACATAAATAATTTTTAGATTACTAATAAATGCAGTGGTTTTTACACTTGCATTTATGCATTTGGCAGATGTTTTTATCCAAAGTGACTGTAGAAGTATACAGATTGCCAGCTCATGCATTCCATGTGAATCAAATCCATAACCTTGGTAGTTGTTTGGTAGTAATAATTTTTTGTTTGCTTTGTTTTCATCCAAAGTAACTTATTGCATTATATGAATATAGTTTGTCAATGCATTCCCTGGGAATCAAGCCCATACGCTTGGTGTTGATCATTTTCCAGTTTTAATATTTCAGCCATGGCATTGTTGTGATTTACTGTGGGTTTCACTGGATGCATCACATTGCATGCATCACGTTTATCTAAAGCAAATTAAACTGCATTGGAGGTTTACAGTTTGTCAGTTCATTCTTTCCCTGGGAATCGAAACTGTGACCTTGGTAGTTTTCCGGTAATAATAATTTATTGTTTGCATTGTCAGTTGTTGACAGTTACTTTAATCCAAAGTGACCCATTGCATTATAATATGTAATTTAATGCATTCTCTGGGAATCAAACCCATAACCTTGGTGATGATTATTTTCCAGTTTTAATATTTCAATCATGTTGCGATTCACTGTAGGTTGAATTAGATGCATCATGTTGCATGCAACATTTTTAGCCAAAGCAACTTAGACTGTGGGCAGCACGGTGGCTCAGTGGTTAGCCCTGTCACCTCACAGCAAGAAAGTCGCTGGTTTGAGTCCAAGTTGGGCCAGTAGGCATTTCTGTGTGGCGTTTGCATGTTCTCCCCATGTTGGCATGAGTTTCCTCCTGGTGCTCCAGTTTCCTTCACAGTCCAAAGACATGCGCTATAGGTGAATTGGATGAACTAAATTGGCCGTATGGGTGTTTCCCAGTACTGGGTTGGGAATATTTGGTGGTTCATTCCAATGTGTCGACCCCTGATAAATAAGGGACTAAGCTGAAGGAAAATGAATGAATAAACTTGGACTGTATTAGAAGTATACAGTTTGTCAGTTCATTCTTTCCCTGGGAATCGAACCCATGACCTTGGTGCTGATGGTTTCCCATTATTAATATTTTGTCCTTGGCATTGTCTTAATTTAGGTTGTTTGCATGCATTGTTTGTGTCTAATCTTTGGCTTGTTCGTCTAGGCTGATGTTGGCAGTGCACATCTAATAAAGAATCTGTGACCCGACCTCCAGATTGACGCCACCTATACAAGCTGTTTACGCAGCTGTTCCTGCACAACAGGACTTCTTGATTTGGATGATCCTCAATGAAATATTTAAGAGTTCATGCTTCTATCCAAAGCAAATGAACTCCATTAAATGTCTGCATTACTTGGGAATCAAACCCATAACATTGGTGCTTATGATTTTTCAGTAATGCTATTGTATCCATAACATTGTCTTGATTCAAATTGCATGGTGTTTTACTTAAATGCTTGGCTTGTTCATCTAGGTGGATGTTGGCAGCGCACAAATAACGAATGCTGAGCTGAGAATTCTTTAGTATGTGATTTTAACACACTTGCGCTTTTGGCAGATGCTTTAATCCAAAACAAGTTAGATTGCACTTAAGGTGCCTAGTTTATCAGATCAAGCTGTTCCTGGGAACCGAACTCATGATCTCTGTGTTGATGGTTTTCTGATAATAATAGTTTATCCTTTAGATTTATGTTGCATCACATGTATTGTTTCAGTCTGATGTTTAGCTTGTGCACAACTAATAAAGGATCTGTGACCTGACGTGCAGATTAATGCCACCTATACAAGCTGTTTTCACAGATGTTCATTAATGATAGACTTCTTGATTTGTTTGATCAGCCTCACAGATTCTCAATAGGTATTAATTCAGGACTCTGGCTGGGCCACTTTAAAACGTTAATACATATATACACTGAAAAACAATAGTCAACTGTACCAAATAAAAATGAGTGTAGTTAACTCAAGATTTACTGAAAGTTAATTCTACTCATTTGAAAAGAGTTTTAAGCATTGTGTTGAAGGTAATGAGTTAATAACCCCATTACTCCAACTTAAATTGAGCAAGTTCACAGTACTCGTTTTTCGTTTTTTAACTCAAATGGTTTGTAGTAATCAGTTTCCTCAAGTGGTTTGAGTTGACTTAACTTACTGGCTTTTACAGTACTCAATTGGTTTGACTTCTCTTTATTTATTGGGTTTTACTGTGCTCAGATTGCTTCGTTTACTCAAATGGATTAAGTTCACAGAACTCATTAGGATTCGTTTGTGAACTTAGATGTAGAAATGCATTCATCTTTAATATTTTGTCTTTGGGCATTGTCTTGATTTAGGATGCACTGGATGCATTGATTGACTGTGCATCACACAACTAATGAAGAACTGCAATCCAGCTTCGGATTGTATTAGAGTTTGGGTGTCGAACCCATGACCTTTACGTTGATGATTTATTTAGATTGAATATTTTGTTAGTAGTAGCACTGCACAATACTGGGTAATTGTAATACTTTTGAGTATTGCAATATCGTTATTTCTTGCGATTTATAACATTTCCCTTGATTAAAAACAATTTTTTATCGCTTTTTAGAGGTGCAGTATGTACCCAGTGGTTGAACTAGGTATTGCACCCCTGGTTCAAAACACAGGCAAGTGCAGGTTGCCAGATTGACGGCATCAACTATCGAGCCTAAAGGCTGATTTAAGTCATGTTCTAAATAAAAGAAACGGCACACGATAGAAGGGATATTTCCATATTAAAAGGAGTTTTCGTTCTAACCAACACCTCGAATATAATATTGTAGAAACGTCTTCTATTTCTTGCATCTGAACAACACAAAACCGACAATGATCACCTCAGGTAAACCTTATGTGCTTTATTCAGTGTTAAATGCTAATAACGTGAGTTTGAATGCCATTTTACATGACATTTATTGCCATACGACTGAAAGCAGCAGCAGATAGTTCACCTCAGATCTTGAAAATAAAATAAGCCGTCTGAAATTGAACTTTAGAACTATGACTCAGTGCAAACCAACACACATCAGTGATTCAGCATCTACATTTAATAATATTAAAGAGGTTTAATATGTATTAATTAGATTATAAACTTTACCATTTCGTTGGAGTGCAGTGAGTGCACTATTCTGTGTGCTGATTGGCTGTATTTCAATTTCTGACATGATTCATCTGGTGCAAGCAGCCAAATTGCTCATCACTGCAAATCTCGTCACGTAGTGTGTTGTTAGGACACAGGGTTACAATGTCACCTGCACACCCAATATTTATGTTCGTAATATTTATATTATTTGCTAATTAATAACCACATGTGGAACTCTGAATCCGTCCACTTGAGGTCAAATTTCGGAGATGCGTGCTTTGAGAGCCTTCGTGACTGAATGAATGAAATGCGTTGTTTTCCATCAAGGCAAAATTGGCTAAAGTGGCAGTGGGTGGGTTAAAAGAACCAAAACAAAGACAGCCATTCCAGCATGTAACACACATTTTCAAAGCATAATATCTGACTTTAACATAGCTTTTCAGATAAGCAAGAATGTTCACTTAGCATGTTTCATAAATATCTGCAAACATATTATGGTATTTTTATGCTTTAGAAGAGTCAAAAACGTACCTACAGCACCTTTAAAAAAACGATTTATTTTTGTAATGATCCCACTAAAATAAACTGGCAATAATGCATATTTTTATGATCTATTCAACTTTTTTCAACTGTTCAACTCTGATCTAAAAAAACTGGCAATGTGAAAATATTTAGACACTGTGAAGGAATGATAATTATCGGCTGTTGTCATTTTCCTCACGTCTGGACTCTCCTTGTTAATGTTTAGTTTCAGCTCTAGGTTCATCTTCTAGCTAATAGCAGAACAGCTCCTACAGGGTATAAAGATTGTAAAGATATATAGATTAAAGATTTTTAGCTTCGAACCAGAATTTTCATTTCGGTGTATCCCTAAGGAAAAGTAATTATTGCACCTCTCTGTGATATGAATATTGCATATACTATTATAACAATAATGATATAGCTATACAGCCATTGTTCTTAGCATTGTCTTGGTTGCATCAGATGCATTGTGTTTCAGTCTGCATGACTTGTTCATCTAGGCTGATGTAAGCGTTACTCAAAGTGGCATGAATTTTTCCACTCATGCATTCCCTGGGAATTAAACCCATGAAGTTGGTGTTGCATGCTCTACTGTTTGAGCTGTATCAATGTCTTTATTTGTTGAATTATTTTCATGTATTAATATTTTGTTCATGGCATCATCTTGATTTCAGTTGCTCGTGATGCATTATGTTTTACTTGTTCATAAGGCTGGGCCGATAAACAATATTATATCGAATCATGATGACATTTGTCAACAATGATAAGCTCTGGACTTTTTTTACTCTTATTAATCTGAGATCCAATCATACAGCAGAAATGTGCAACAATGAGAATCTTGAAGTGTGTTGATATTATAGATGCACCGAATGTTCGGCCACCAAAAATGTATCAGCCATTTGTTATGCCATTTAATGGACCCTCTAATTTTTGTGGCTTCAGTTATTGTTGGGGCACTCTTTTGAATCTGGAAACATTAACAACTGATATCGAAATATATATATATATATAGCTATTGTTCAATATAGAAAATAATTATCAAGATTTCATTTTTGCCATATTGTCCAGCTCTACTTGTTCATCTGGCTGACGGTTAGCATTGCACGACTAATGAATGCAGTGTTGAAAATCCTGTGAGGACTTTATTTTGTGAATTTTATAAACTTAGACTCGTGCATCTGACAGACGCTTTTCTGTAAGGTGACTTGGATTGCACCTAAGGTGTATAGTTCGTCAGTTCTTGCATTTTCCTGGAAGCAAAACTATGACTTTGGGATTTTTTTGCTCTACTCTGAGCTATAGAAATTATATATAATATATAATTATATAGCAGTATGGTGGCTCAGTGGTTAGCACTGTCAACTAACAGCAAGAAGGTTGCTGGTTCGAGTCCCGGCTGGGTCAGTTGTTATTTCTGTGTGGATTTTGCATGTTCTCCCCGTGTTAACGTGGGTTTCTCCTACAGTCCAAACACATGCGCTTTAGGTGAATTGGATGAACTAAATTGGCCATAGTGTATGTGTGTGAATGACTGTGTATGAGGGTTTCCCAGTACTGGTTTGCAGCTAGAAGGGTATCTGCTGCAAGTTAGTAAACTTTATTTGTCCCCGTAGGGAAATTTTCATCTGTAGCATACTCTCAAAGACACTTCTGACATTTCACATTTGGCATATATATAAATAAATCATTTAAAATAATGGTACCCCTATACTCTAAATAAATATCCAGTCTATTAGCCATCAACTGCTACTGAGGGAGGAGGAATTAAAAACTCAATTGCTTGGGGTATAAATTATCATTTTTTTCCAATTTCTTACAGTCCTGGGAACACAATATCGACGACCTGGTGGTAACAACCATTTAGTTATTCATTCATTTATTCATTTTCTTTTCTGCTTAGTCCCTTTATTAATCTGGGGTCGTCACAGCGGAATGAACCGCCAACTTATCCAGCATATGTTTCACGCAGTGGATGACCTTCTAGCGGCAACCCAGTACTGAGAAACACCCATACACACTCATTCACACACATACACTACGAACAATTTAGTTTATTCAATTCAGCGCATGTGATTGGACTGTGGGAAAAACCGGAGCACCCAGAGGAAACCCACACCAACACGGGGAGAACATGCAAACTCCACACAGTAATGTCAACTGACCTAGCCGAGGCTCGAACCAGTGACCTTCTTGTTGTGAGACGATTGTGCTACCCACTGCATCACCGTGACACCACCATTTAATTATGTTACTCTTATTTACGTTATGTTTTGTTTAAATGCACCAAATATTATTGGCTATATTAGTTGATAAATGGCTTTATTTTCAATTAAATTTAATAAGCACTATATATATATATATAGATATAGATAGATAGATAGATAGATAGATAGATAGATAGATAGATAGATAGATAGATAGATAGATAGATAGATAGATAGATAGATAGATAGATAGATAGATAGATAGATAGATAGATAGATAGATAGATAGATAGATAGATAGATAGATAGATAGATAGATAGATAGATAGATAGATAGATGGATAGATAGATGGATTTAAGTTACATCAGATGCACAGTTTCTCAATCTGATAGTTGGCCTTTTTCTCTATGCTACACTGATGTTGACCTCCAGCTTAATGTCTTCTATACAAGCTGTTATTGCAATATCATCACCTTCAGACCATTAGTCAAGTCACTTTTATGCATGTAGCACTTAATACCAAATACAGTTGAGCCCTCTTGTGAATTATTACTATTTTTTTTATATTTCCCAAATGATGTTTAACAGAGCAAGGAATTTTTCACAGTATTTCCTATAATATTTTTTCTTCTGGAGAAAGTCTTATTTGTTTTATTTCGGCTAGAATAAAAGCAGTTTTTAATTTATTAAAATAATTTTAAGATAAATATTATTAACATCTTTAAGCAATATTTTTTATTGTTATAAAATTACCATAACGTTAACCAAATTAACCTAGTTAAGCCTTTAAATGTAACTTTAAGCTGAATAATAGTATCTTATTATATATTATTTACTGTTATCATGGCAATGATTAAAGAAATTATTTGAAATGAGTTAATAAACTATTATGTTTAGAAATGTGTTGCTAAAATCTTCTTTCCATTAAACAGAAATTGGGGAAAAACATACAGGGGGGCTAAAAATTTAGAAGGATGCTTCAGCTGTAGATGAATGAACATTTTGCACCTCTTAAAAGACAACAGCATCATCAGACCTCTTCAAGACAATTCCTCTCCGTTTACAATGGAAAAAAAAAAGCATTTAGTAAAATTAGTTAGCGACACATACATATGCACGACACAAACACACCAGCTGCTCATGTGGGTCAGTGCAGTGTGTTTTGTACCCACCTGATGATGGAAAAGCTCTCCATCCAACACAATGACCCCCTGAGGGAGCGGCTGGCCTTACCGTTCCTAATCACGCCGGCCCCTCGGCGATTGTGGCCACTGACTGCGCTAATAAGTGCAAAGTACAGGGGGCTAATACACAACAAAAGGAGAGCACAAAAAACAAGTAGGGGGAGAAAAACAAACTCTTCGGGCAGGCGCATGCACAGTTAATTCAACAATAAGGCCTTAGAGCTGGTAGCCTATTAAAGAGGAGGAGAAAGGGAGGACTGGGAAATAATCCGGTAATGAGGAGGAGAAGATGGCCGCTTGTTCTGCTGGTAGGGTGGCAGGCAAGCCCGTGCATGCATGTTTCAAGAGAATAGATTACTGGACCCCATTGCCCTGTTATAATAACCCTTCTTGTTAGCCTCGGAGATGAAAGCCTCTTCATTATAACTCACAACAACTCACCTTTTGGCTGCATCTCTTTTCTGGGAGACTGGAGATGTTTTGCACCCCTAAACGCGTTTTCTTTGGCTGGTGAATCTGTTGGGACGTTGTATGAGGTGCGCTTGGGTCTCACCTGTGTGGGTAAATGTTATAAGAAATGCTTTAATGCTAAATCATTTTATCAATAGCGATGAGAATGATAGAGAATAACAGTCTACTAGTGTCTGCTGCAGGATTTTGCTGCCAGCACTCCCTGGAAAAAAAAAAAAAAACTTGTATCTGTGGAGCTATGCTGGTAAAATAAAGAATGGATGGATGGGTGAATGAATGAATAGATGGATGGATGGATGGATGGATGGATAGAATTAAAATACAGCAGAATTTGTCACATATTTGAAGACATGCATTGACTAGATGAATGGATGGATGGATGGATGGATGGACGGACAGACAGACAGACAGACAGACAGACAGACAGACAGACAGACAGACAGACAGACAGACAGACAGACAGACAGACAGACAGACAGACAGACAGACAGACAGACAGACAGACAGACAGATAGATAGATAGATAGATAGATAGATAGATAGATAGATAGATAGATAGATAGATAGATAGATAGATAGATAGATAGATAGATAGATAGATAGATAGATAGATAGATAGATAGATAGATAGATAGATAGATAGATAGATAGATAGATAGATAGATGGATAGATAGATAGATAGATAGATGTCCAACATCCAACCTAAAATCAACCAAATATCAATGTCTAATGATGTTACAGTGTGACGTTGTGTGGACGTTACCACTATGACATCTATCAGACGTTGGATTTTGGTTGCCATACCTGATGAATAAATGTCAATACCTGACATCAATATGACATTGGTTTAAGATGTTGGCTCGACGTTGGATTTTGGTCACTTTCTAACTAAAAATCAACCAAATGTCATTTGACGTCATTATTGGACATCAAAATAACGTTGTCCTTAGACGCTGGCTAGACATTGAATTCTGGTCACCTGCCATCACAACATAAATCTAACCTATTATTAACGTCTAATGACGTGTGCCTGCTGGGCAATAACTGAATGCACTACAGAATGTTACGTTTACACACATCCACAAATTACATGTAAGTGTGTCAGCTTTTTACAGCGTAATCTGTGGAGCTATGCTGGTAAAATAAAGAATGGATGGATGGGTGAATGAATGAATAGATGGATGGATGGATGGATGGATGGATGGATGGATAGAATTAAAATACAGCAGAATTTGTCACATATTTGAAGACATGCATTGACTAGATGAATGGATGGATGGATGGATGGATGGATAGACAGACAGACAGACAGACAGACAGACAGACAGACAGACAGACAGACAGACAGACAGACAGACAGACAGACAGACAGACAGACAGACAGACAGACAGACAGACAGACAGACAGATAGATAGATAGATAGATAGATAGATGTCCAACATCCAACCTAAAATCAACCAAATATCAATGTCTAATGATGTTACAGTGTGACGTTGTGTGGACGTTACCACTATGACATCTATCAGACGTTGGATTTTGGTTGCCATACCTGATGAATAAATGTCAATACCTGACATTAATATGACATTGGTTTAAGATGTTGGCTCGACGTTGGATTTTGGTCACTTTCTAACTAAAAATCAACCAAATGTCATTTGACGTCATTATTGGACATCAAAATAACGTTGTCCTTAGACGCTGGCTAGACATTGAATTTTGGTCACCTGACATCACAACATAAATCTAACCTAATATTAACGTCTTATGACGTGTGCCTGCTGGGCAATAACTGAATGCACTACAGAATGTTACGTTTACACACATCCACAAATTACATGTAAGTGCGTCAGCTTTTTACAGCATAATACTCACTAATCACTACTCTTGAGTACTTTGCTAAGGTCTACTTTTTACTAATACTTTGAGTAATATTTACAACAGATACTTTTACTCTACTTGCACTACATTTTTAGGCAAGTAATGGTACTTTTACTTGAGTATGATATTTCAGTACTCTTTCCAACACTGACCTTCACCCATTCAAACTTCTGTCTTCTGTTCAACACTAAAATAAGATATTCTGAAAATTCCTGGTAGTTGGCACCCATTGACTACCATAGTATTTTTGTCCTACTATGGAAGTCGATCAGTGCCAGCAACCAGCACTCTTCAAAATATCTTCTTTTGTGGGAGAATAAATATGGTAATTTTTTTTGAGGGGGGGGGGGTGAACTAAACCCTTTAATGCATAAATAGTAAATAAATAGTTTTATTATAAAATGAAGGATGGATGGATGGATGGATGGATATATATATATATATGAGAGAATGAGGTAGTTTTAATTTTGGGGTGAACTATCCCTTTAATGTAAAAAAAAACAAGTAAGTATTATAGATAAATAAAATGTTTTATCTTAAGCTTGATAGATAGATAGATAGATAGATAGATAGACAGACAGACAGACAGACAGACAGACAGACAGATAGATAGATAGATAGATAGATAGATAGATAGATAGATAGATAGATAGATAGATAGATAGATAGATAGATAGATAGATAGATAGATAGATAGATAGATAGATAGATAGATAGATAGACAGATAGACAGATAGATAGATATGAGAGAATGGGGTAATTTAAATTTTTGGGTGAACTATCCCTTTATTGTAAAGAAAAAGCAAGAGAAATACGATTGCTTGTTCTTTTGTTGCTGACGTCACCTATTCAGTCTCTATGGCTGGCTTTTTGGCGCAAATTCATCTGTCACTTGATAATACGGCTAATACTAAACCGATATTTGGCCAAGTGTTGGTTCCATGTGTTACACTGGTAAATTTCACACTTGTGGTGTTATGCATTTACAAACGTGTCCGTTGTATTATTTAGTCTATGTTATGGTAATAATTTTGCATATTGTTGGGCCTGTGCCGTTGATAGTGATATTAATCTTTTTTTTTCGTGAAAATCTCAAGGAAAAAAAAGCTAGTGGAGATCCACTGATGCGATTAATTATTTTTAAATATTATATATCATCAATTCTAATAAAGCGTCCACCTGATGCTGCCGTGCTAAGTGCGTTTTTGCGCTTTTAAAGGGCCAGTGCATGAGGCGCAGAGGCTCATCAAAGGCTTCAGCGGTGCTTTCTAATCGGTCGTGTGGAGAGTCAGTTGTGGCAGTGAGACAGGTGAGATGAACTGATAAGAAGAGCCTATTTCAGGCTGCTGAGGGGGAGGACGATGTGATTCCTATCAGATGACCGCTGGGATGCTGACAGACGTGCTACTCTAGAATATGGCAAAGCTGAGGGGTGATTAGGTAAAACTTTTGAAAACTAACTGCGAGATATGATTTATGAGAATAAAATAAATACGAGCAGTTGCTTAAATGCAAATAGCAATTGCGTTATTATTTACCCCGTTGATTAAAGGCGATATAGTTCGGTCTAAAATGAAAATTAATTAAATTAGTTTATTAACCTTAATGATTTTCTCTATTCTGTTGAACACTAGCTTTTGTATATTATAATTTAGATATTTTGAAGAATGCTGTTTGATCATCGACTTCCATAATACAGTGAAAAAACATTAGAGTTCCCAACATTTTTCAAAATATCTATTTGTTTTGCGTTCAATAGCCGAAAGAAATTCAAATATGTTCTGGACAAGTGTGTAAATGCTGACAGAAATTGAATTTCTGGCTCAACTATCCCTTTAATACGCAATGCATTATTTTTCCTCGTCAAATAAAGATACGTATCTTGCCAAACGCACTTTGGATACCGGAGAAAACAGACGCATCTTTATATGAGAGTCTTTTGAATCACATTCAATATGTCTCCATAAATGCTTCTTTAAAACTCGGTTGGCTGCGATCCACGAAGCTCAGAAGTGTCTAGCAGTCAGCATACGAACTAAATAAGACCATATGAGATGAAAACTGTAAGTTATACATATATCAAATAGGCATTGCAATTTAATAGTAATATTCTGATTTGATTCGCATGGTTTTTTAATGTTATTGTGCGGTCATTCATTAACTTAATGATTCATCGTCACTGCTATATTTTTAGTTTATCATTATAATATTTTTTATTTTTATTTTATTATATAACAATAATATTTTAAACTGAATGTGGTTGGTTTGTAGGTTGGATTGACTCCTGATTTTATTGTCTCAGGCAATGTTTTGAAGCGTAAAGCGTTGAATGCATAACCTGAAGTAGTCCATCCACATCAAATATTGATATGTCTTGGGAGCAGTAAACAGATCTTCAGGAGAGGCCAATATTTCACGCTATAACGCAAACATTTTAGGTAGGGCGCGAGGCGTGTCATTTCAAGCGTTTTAAATAATGAATAATCAAGTTTTTCCTCCGATTATATTCGGCACACAATGGCTTCCAGTGCAAGACAATAGGGTTTATTTGCACTACTTAGTGGGCTTCTAAGAAGCGCACGAGCCCCAATTTTCACAGAGCTCAGTATACAAACATGGATGACCAGCAGAAGTGAATACACTGTGGCGTGTGAGCCTCCTTGATTACACTAATTAAGTTCTGTCTAATTAAATTACCGTCACGTGTTAACCAATAGCAAAAGTTGATTCATTAAGCATGCAGACCGAGCACTGAAAAGCAGAGCCTTTCCTGATTGCAGGCTAGTGTCAATTGGCTAATTTGCTGTCTTGCACAAAGTAGCTCGAACCGCAGGAAGGCGTTAGTTTTCTCTCGCGCTCGCGTTAATTGCTATTTGTCATCGAGAGATGCAGCTCGAGCGTTGCATCTCGCCAGCTCTCGCGCGCTCCAAGAAATGTATGATTGTGGGCAGTGGCTACCCAAACGCACAAGCGTCTGAGCTCGCCTTGCAGGACTACCCTATTATATCAATCGGCGACAACCTGGAGAGAAGTTCACCTCTGAAAAAAAACTCCGCTGGGATGACGAATCAGTCAGAGGCAGACAATTTCACCGACTCGAAGGACTCATCAGGGGACGTCCAGCGAGGCAAACTCTCTCCTGATCTTGACGGAGTCGCCGACAGTCGTCACACTTTCGATGGATCTGCAGGAGAAAGGTATCTCCTGTCTCAGTCCAGTCAAGTTCAGCCGAGTCCCACCACCATGTTTCCCTACCCGAGTCAGCATGGACCGACGCACCCGGCTTTCTCCATCGCCAGCCCGAGCCGCTACATGGCGCACCACCCGGTCATCACGAACGGAGCCTACAACAGCCTATTGAGCAACTCTTCTCCGCAAGGTTACGCGGCCGCTGGCTACCCGTACGCGCAACAGTACGGACACGCATACCAGGGCACGGCTTTCTACCAGTTTTCCTCCGCGCAAGCAGGACTCGTGCCTGGCAAAGCGCAGGTTTACCTCTGCAACAGGGCCCTGTGGCTTAAATTCCACAGGCATCAAACGGAGATGATTATTACCAAGCAGGGACGGTAGGTGTTTTTGCTGGTACGCTTATAAATGAGTGTTTGCCAAACTATTGTTTCCATAAATTGATGTTTTCGTTTGTCCAATACCAATAGGGACATATTAAGACGCATATAATACATTTATCTTTTTCTTCCGACAAATACGAAGCCTTTTTTTTCCTATTTCAGTCTGCGTTTTTATGGAACAAAATATAAATTATTTATTATAAATAAATTAAATGAACGCTTTCATTATTATTATTATTATTATTATTATTATTATTATTATTATTATTATTATTGGTTGATTTTATTTTCTTTATTTGTTTTCTTTTGATATTTAGTTTTAAAGTTTTGAAGGACCCAATGCATTTATTATTAAACTATAGCCCTTTTTCGCTTTTTACTTTGTCAAAAATATCTATTTAAATTCGTTTGAATTACTTTATTTTTTTCTTTATTAATTCAGTCATTCACATACATTTTTTAATTTAAGATTGTTGTTAGCAGCACTGGAGTATTATGCATTGAAACTTTACATTTTATTTGCCCTCAGACGAATGTTCCCGTTTTTGAGTTTCAATATATCTGGTCTCGACCCAACGGCGCATTACAATATCTTTGTGGACGTGATTCTTGCTGATCCGAATCACTGGCGCTTTCAAGGAGGAAAATGGGTCCCGTGCGGCAAAGCGGACACAAATGTAACAGGTGAACAAAATATGTTGTTTCTTTTCAAAGTTTATCTAATAATAAACCATAATAATAATAATAATTAATATTGTTATTATTACACAATAATTATAGTAATACTTTTGATGATGTTAACAATAAAAACAACAACCTGTTTAAATAACATTAATTGTACTAGACGCATTTTTGTTTGGGTTTTATTTATTTAGCTATTTTATTTTCATTTTTATGCGTGTTGTCCTGCCTCAGCGCTTGCATTCCACTTCTAATATTTATGAACAGGGAACAGAGTGTACATGCACCCGGATTCGCCAAACACCGGCGCGCACTGGATGCGTCAAGAGATTTCCTTCGGAAAACTTAAGCTAACCAACAATAAAGGAGCAACCAACAACACAGGACAGGTCTGTTATTTATCGATGCATTTGCTTTTTATTTCATAATTTGTAATTGCGTTATACTTTTTCATGAATTCGGCCTGCGTTTTAATTGTCAACATTGCGCATTTGCAGTGCGAAAGACATTATATAGGGTGGACAGTATTTTTAAGACTTTACACATTAAACGTATGTAAATAAAAGCAGCTCCACAAAATAATCAACACAATTAAACGAAATATTATCTTTAATATTAATGTAAATATATATTAATGAAATAAAAACGTGATGTTTATTTAACGTTGCATTCGTTTTTTAAAGCATGACGTGTATCAGCTTTAATAATGCAACATATTAAATCTAATTCAGTTAATTTGTTGCTATGAATTATTGATTTATATTTATACTCAAATTGTGAAGGAGCTCATTTGCTGCAATGTGTTTGAATGGACGCACGCGAGCGTAAAGACGCGTGAAGGGATGTTTTCTGACTCTCGTTTTTTCGCTTGAATTCCTGCAGATGGTCGTCCTGCAGTCGCTGCATAAATACCAGCCTCGACTGCATGTGGTGCAGGTGAACGAGGACGGAACGGAGGACACGAGCCAACCCGGGCGCGTGCAGACCTTCACTTTCCCCGAGACGCAGTTCATCGCTGTCACCGCATATCAAAACACTGATGTAAGAGAATTGTGTTTGAATATTCGATTGATTAATGCGATATTAAAGTGTTTTTAATGGTCTGAATTGTGTTGTTTACAGATCACGCAGCTAAAAATAGACCACAATCCATTCGCGAAAGGATTCCGTGACAATTATGACACGTAAGTTTTGATTTCCTCTTGTTGAAATTATAATTTGATGCTTTCTGTCTGACCAAACATTATTAGCCTAAATAAATCAAGTGAGACTCAGTTATATTTAAAATTGCCGAATGGAGTGAAACTAATAGTTTCTGATGAAATTAATAGTTTTTTTGGGCTTAGCCTAAATGGATATCCTGCATTTGCGCATGAGAATTTATTTGTCGTACTGAATAATTTGGCAAAACGGGAGTATTCTGTGTGGAATAATAATGCGCATTTCGTTTGGTAATCAGCGCGTCTGGGTTTTCATAAGTCTGTCAAATGATAGAGAAAATTATTTTATTGATTTTATTTATTATTTGTGCGTTGTTTGAGATTTGGCATGGATTTGGATATCTTAACTTCCCTTCTCAGGATCTCATTGTTGCAATGCAAACATTCAATGATCGTCTATTGATATTATAATTATTGTAAATATTATTATTGCCATCATCCTATTAATATTATTATTATTACTATTATTATTATTATTATTATTATTGTTGCTGTTGTTCTTCTTGTTTTTACATTAATATAATTATTAGTTTTGGGTGAAAGAACATAGTTATATTAGATATTTAAATATAACACTCATTTGTGCAATGAGCATATGCATTGTCCGTGTGCGGTGCTAATTTGTTCATTTGCGCAATTACGCGCAGCATGTGAAATATTTTTGTTCTCCCGCGAGTTTGCGACACTTTATTTACGGTCAGCCACGCATCTCATATGCGAGATTAACGTGTGTTTGTCCACCATCTTTCTCCAGTGTCTACACAGGCTGCGACATCGATCGGTTGACGCCGTCCCCGGGTGACTCTCCTCGCTCTCAGATCATGCCTAGCGCAAGATATGCCATGACTGGTTCTTTCCTGCAGGACCAATTTGTCAGCTCGTATGCCAAGTCCCGCTTTCACCCTGGCGTCGGAGGCGCTCCTGGCACGGACCGCAGCGTCCCACTTAGTAACAGCTTGCTCTCCCCGCAACAAACCGAGGAGACCACGGTGGCCTCCCCGCAGCGATGGTTTGTCACCCCTGCCAACAACCGACTGGACTTTGCCGCCTCGGCATACGATGCTGCCGCGGCTGCTGATTTCGCCGGTAACGCGGCCACCCTTCTGTCGTACGCAGCTGCCGGAGTTAAAGCGCTGCCCTTGCCCGGTGCGGGATGCTCCAACAGACCTCTGGGGTATTACGGCGAGCCGCCGGGGTGGGGCACCCGCACGCCACCGCAATATTGCAGCAAATCCAGCTCTGTCCTGTCGTGCTGGCCGTCCAACTCTGTTGGGAGCAGAACGTCCGCCTCTAGCTACCTGGTCCCGGGACTAGAGGACGGAGACCCCATTGCGCCCGAGAGGTCACCGCTAGGCGGGGCGGATGAGTCCAAACCCAAAGACCTGTCTGAATCCAGCTGGATAGAAACCCCGTCCTCAATTAAGTCGATCGATTCGAGCGATTCTGGGATTTTTGAGCAAGCCAAGCGGAGGAGGATTTCGCCATCTGCCACGCCGGTTTCCGAGACGTCGTCTCCATTAAAATCTGAAATGTTGACGCCGAGGGAATGCGAGAAAAACTGCTCCAAGGACATCGGCTACTACAGCTTTTACCCCCACAGTTAGAAATCTCGGACCGACTAATGCATGGCTCGTGTGTTCAAGGATTCACAAAAGTGACTTATAATCTATTTATGTCCTGCTATTTATTTATTTGTTTATTTATTTGCTCGTATATCCGGTCGCGTCGTTCGAAGGACGTCACGCGTCGAGTTTTAACGGAAAAAACGGACACTTGATCAAATATGTACGCGGTTTTCGTAACCAAATGACATTTTAAGGTTTTAACTGTCAAACCTATTGTAAGTATGAAAGTACTGTACATAATTGTATTTATCTATCCATTTGTGGTTCTTCTTGTTGAATGTTGATGTACAATATAGAAAACCTAATTAGGTTTATGTTCAATGTACTTAGAAAACGTACTTACGTTCGTTAGTTCGAATAGCTACATATATTAAATATTTTGATGTCTGAAAAAAATAAGGATACATCTCGTATAGGTTCCAGTTGTGATGACAAAAACGATACGACTGAATTGGAAGTAGCTGCTAATCCGTTGAAAAGCCCGCCAAAAAGAGTTTCTCTGACAGGAAAAATGGCGGACGCATGTCTGTCAGAGGTTGATTTTGTATGTAAGCTTATATTGATGTTGCTTTTAGAGTCGCGTCGTTTGTTCGTAAATATCATGGTCCGTAGATTCATTTTGTGAACCTTGTTGAAATGTTTTTAACCACACCAGCGTAAAATCATTAATTCCATTACCTTTTTTGTAGAGATAAAAACCTAGACCACCATTCCACGTATTAATAACCCAGGCATTTCATTTGTAATTCATGGGTTGTTTTCTCATGAGGAAAATCGCGAGTTAGGCCTGCTAATGTGTAAAGCTAATGTAATTTGTGGTGTGCTTACTTGCAATAAATATGACAGAATGTGATAAACCCTGGGCAAAGTACACAAGATTCAAACTAAGCTGATCTCAATACCAAATATTTGTACCATTTTCTCTACCTGTCCTTGAGAGGTATATTGAAAACGCCAGTCACAATGTGAATTTCGTTGCCTGTACGATGCATTTTCTTTAATAAAATGTAGTCATGCAATGCAACACTTAAGATAATCGCACAGAACAAACTCTTTGATTGTGCTCTATCTTTTTTAGATGGATTTTTTTACTATAATTTACAGAAGCCCCAAAGATAAACAGTAGCGTAAATAACAGGCCAGTTACATTTAGATAATGAGATTTAAGTCAATATATATAGGCACATTTTGGTTGTCAAATGTAGGCGGTGTAGCATTACACCTTTGATTTTATATGGTCTATTTCAGGACAACAAGTAGTTGAAGATTAAATCCATTTATGATCTGGATTTTTTTAAAAATAGACCAATATTTATCTTTTGAAATAGGGTTTAGATATTGTAGTGACCTTATTCATTAAAACTATGAAATAAACACCATCATAAAGTGTAAATAATTTTGAATGCATTCACAATTAACTCCACCACCACATGGGTAATATTGATTACAGAAAGTTAGAGGCAGTTCAGTTGATATTTTAATGTAATGCAATTACATGCATGCATTTGTTTAAGTTTCACTTGTATCTTGATTACTTATAGAGGCCACCATAGTCCGTATTACACAATCTAAAACATGACAATATTTTATTAATAATAATAATAAGTTAAAATGATAGACATTTTAGTTTTTTTTTCCAGTTATTTAAGCTCTTTTACATCCACATGCAACCTTCATATGTATGCAAATGAGCGGTATGCTATTATTAAACAGGCAGAAAAAATCAACTGAGACCGTTTACAATTTCGATCTATTTCAATGTGGCTGATGTTTTAAATACATTTAATGAAAAGTCCTTTACATCTGCGGCACTTAATCTCAGTCTTGGAGTATTGCACATTATTTGAGGTTTCCTTTACTGAATATGAAATATCATACTGTTAGAAAAGGCACACATCTTAGTCTTAGGATTGAGATCCTTTGCATTTTTATCTTATTAAATATTCTTAACTCTAAGTCCTGAACTGTCAGATCATGCATACTGAGCAGTCATTGAGTAAATTGCATCAAGCTACTCTTGCTTTTTGTATTTGCTATGGCATGCAGAAATAGACTAGTGTGGCAGTATCTTTTTCTCATTTCAGATATTAAATCCTGCTGTTTTTTTTTTTTTAATAGTTTGCTGCCTCCCTGTGGTTCAGTGATAGGCTCAAGTAAAAAAGGCAGCCGGTATTTTAGATTTCTAGTATATAATTATGAGATTGACATACTGTTATTTATTTTATATTATTTTTATTTCATATATAAATAATAATAAAATAAGATGTCGGGGGAAAAAAGTCAGGATGTTCAAAGAAGAATCACATTAGACCTGTACACGCCTGACACTGCATTGCAAGGATGCGAACACTAGATGGCGACAGCGTCGTAGTGATGAAGTCAAATAGTCTTGCAATGTGTTGTAGCATTCATTTTTGCAATTTTTTTGTGAATTTTTACAGCAAAGCATCTGAATTGAAGCAGGTAATGGCATAGTAAAAAATAGACATTGCAAAACTTTTAATATGCCACAAAAATAAAAAAAAATTACAAAAATGTCCCTGTAAAATCTTGGAGGGAATGACTATTATAATTATAGTGTTGCGTAATGCATTCATTCATTAATTTTTCTTCGGCTTAGTCCCTTTTTTATCAGCACCCGGAGGAAACTAACATGGAGAGAACATGCAAACTCCACACAGAAATGCCAACTGACCCAGCCGAGGCTCGAACCAGCAACCTTCTTGCTGTGAGGCGACAGCACGACCTACTGCGCAATTTGATAACATTTTTTAACCAGTTAATTTATTTTTAGAGTTTAAGAACAGTGTGAAATTGACTTTTTCTGGTAATAACATAAATCTTGTAGCGCTGCACAGATCGAGATGTGGTGATATGAAACTGAACTGAACATCTGAATCACTTTTGACACTCGGACATCGATAATCAGCATATGAACAGCAATAAATCCTGTAATGATTTTCTTTTTTTACCATAACACACAGTTGCAGCACCCATGAGAGAAACCAACATAAGGGAAATAAGGTTAAAGAGCTCAAATAAAGCAAATGTTGTTCTCCGTAAGTGATCCTCTTCATTCCATTTCCTTTAGTTTAGGCACTTATTTATCAGGGGTCTCCACAGCAGAATGAACCGCCAACTATTCCAGCATTTGTTTTATGCAGTAGATGTCCTTCCAGCTGCAACCTAGTACTGGAAAACACCCATACACTCTTACATTCACACACACACACTCATACACTACGGCCAATTTAGTTAATTCAATTCACCTATAGCGCATAGGTTTGGACTTTGGGGGAAACCGGAGCACCCAGATGAAACCCACGCCAACATGGGGAGAACATGCAAACAGAAACTCAGAAATGCCAACTGACCTAGCCAGGACTCGAACCAGCGACCTTCTTGCAGTGAGGTGACAGTGCTAACCACTGAGCCACCATGCCGCCCTAAGCGATGCTAACAAAAGAAAAACAAAGCCGTGGCTGTGCGACAGGAAAAACTGAAGTCAAAGTGAAGTCAGTTGTAGTTTTGTTTCTTCAGTGATTCTCAACAAAGCTCAGTTAATCATGTAATTACCTAATTAACTTCATCACAGCCTCTGTGTTCTTGAATCTGTTTCTATCATTCAGAAAACATTTCATTAAGCATGCAAACTTGATGAAAAGTCAATATTGAAAGTCCAACTTTTTGAAATATGATTCAATGTTAATTCAACCCACATGAAAAATACTTTCAAGAGTTCACACTTAGATATTGCTTGATAATATAAGCAGGTTTGGCATGCCGTCCCGGGAGAGAACACTGATCTTGGAGATAAATGAGCCCAGGGCTCTCGCCTGGTCCATAGAGCATGAAAGGAGGGTACTAGATCAGGCAGTTCTCGAGAGCTCGTCCTGGTAAAGGGGGAGATGGAGTGGATGAGGGGATACTTCAAAAAACGAAGATGAGGGAGTAATGTTAGTTTGGCTATTTAGTTTGGAATGATCCGATTGACTAACATTATAGATGAGAGACCAGCTGCGATCAATCATATCACATGCTCCTCTCGAAATTAGTTTAGTAATTTATACTAAATACTATAGTGTTTTTGAACCACATAGTAAAGTGTATTGTATATATTACAGTACTTACATCTCTTTGGTAATTAATGCCACAGCACACTGTTGTATTAAATGTAGTGAACTGATAAATTGCAGTAAATACTTCAGTTTTACTACAGTATACTGTGGTGTACTGTAGTATGAAATACCCTATAGTATTGGGTCATTTGTTTATATTACTATAGTTGTGTTCCCATAGCAACTCTAGAATCATCACATTCAAATACCACCTTTTAAATACTTTATTATAGTAGCACTCTACTATTTACTATAAATTACTATAGTATTTTTTCATGTGGGGTGTTCATGAATCTGTTTCTATCATTGAAAAAACACTATTTAAGCACGCAAACCTGATGAATATTCAATGTTGATATTCCAACTTTTCCACATTTGATTCAACGTTAATATAACCCACATGACTAATTACTATAGTAATTTATAATAAATACTGTAGTGTTCTTGAACCATATAGTAAAGTGTATTGCACTGTATATATTCCAACTCTTTGGTAATGAATGCTCCAGCACACTGTAGTATTAACTATAGTTACCTGAAAAACTGTAATAAATACTGTAGTATACTTTAGTTTTACTACAGTAAACTGTGGTGTACTGTAGTATGATATACCCTATGGTATTGGGTCATTTGTTTATATTACTAAAGTTGTGTTGACAGCAACTATAGAATCACCACATTCAAATACCACCCTTTAAGTACTTTATTATAGGACTTAAAAGCACTCTAGAATTTACTGTAAATTACTATAGTATTTTTTCATGATGGGTGAGTCTGTTTCTGTAATTGAAATAAACACTATTTAGGTGTGCAAACCTGATCAATCTTCAATGCTGAAGTTCCAACTTTTCGACATTTGATTTAATGTTACTTCAACCCACATGAAAAATACTATAGCAATTTATAATAAATACTATAGTGTTTTTGAACCATATCGTAAAGTGTATTGCACTGTATATATTACAGTATTTACAACACTATGTTAATGAATGCTCCAGCATACTGTAGTATTAGCTACAGTGAACTAATAAACAGTAATAAATACAGTACTGTAGTATACTTTAGTTTTTACCACAGCAAGGTGTGGTGTACTGTAGTATGATTTACCCTATTGGGTCATTTGATTATATTACTACAGTTGCGTTACCATAGCAAATATAGAATCAGCACAACAGATTAATTTAAGAACTTTATTATAGTAGGAGTCAATTATTTATTCATTTACTTTAAATTACTATAGTATTGTTTCATGTGGGGTGTTCACGAATCTGTTTCTATTACTGAAAACACTATTTGAGGGTGCAAACCTGATTCATTTGTGAAATTTGTAATTTTATTCAGCTTCCAAAAAATAGAACGCTTCAAAAACTCTATAGTATTTACGTTAAAGTACTATAGTATTTTTTTCACGTGAGGTGTTTTCAAATCAGTTTCTATCATTGAAAATGTATATATATATATATATATATATATATATATATATATATATATATATATATATATATATATATATATATATATATATTCATTCATTCATTCATTTTCTTTTCGGCTTAGTCCCTTTATTAATCCGGGGTCGCCACAGAGGAATGAACCTCCAACCTATCCAGCCCATGTTTTACGCAGTGGATGCCTTTCCAGCCGCAACCCATCTCTGGGAAACATCCATACACACACACTCACACTCATACACTACGGACAATTTAGCCTACCCAAATTCACCTGTACCGCATGTCTTTGGACTGTGGGGGAAACCGGAACACCCGGAGGAAACCCACACAGACACGGGGAGAACATGCAAACTCCACACAGTATATACTATATATATATATATATATATATATATATATATATATATATATATATATATATATATATATATATATATATATATATATACTTTAAATATACATATTTAAATTTTCAATGATAGAAACAGAGTCACGAACACCTCATGTAAAGTAAAATACTATAATATATTGATATTTAAGTGTGTGCAAACCGTAAGAATATTCCAGTAATCCTATTGAAGTTCCAACTTTTTGATATTTGATTCAATATTAATTCAACTGACACAATAAATTACTACAGTATTTTTTTGAACGATAAAGTAAAGTGCATTTCACTGTATTTATCAAAGTATGGATGGCAACAGCCTGAGGTATCAAGACATTTGTGCTGCCCATTACATTACAAACCACCGCAAATTCTTCAGCAGGATAGCGCTCCTTGTCAAACTTCAGCCTCCACATCAACTTGCTGAAAGCAAAGACTAGGTGCTCCAGGATTGGCCAGCCCAGTCACCAGAAATGAACATTGTTGAGTATGTCTGGGGTAAAATGGAGAAGGTTTTGAAGATGAATCCAAAGAATTTTGAACTCTGGAAGTCCTGCAAGAACGCTTTCTTTGCTTTATCAGTGATTTTATCAGTAATCAGTGATTTGAGTCATTGCAGAGATGTATGGATGCAGTCCTCCAAGCTCAGGATGGAGTCAGACACAATATTCATTCTGTTTCCACTGCAGCATGACTTTATATTCTATACTGGACATTATTTCTGTTAAGTGACTTTTGTCTAAGCAAAGTCAGACCTTACTGTCCTAATGAGATAATTAAAAATTAAGACATGATCATATTTTATTTTGGCCAAAAAGCATACTATAGAGGTTTCCAGATATTAGATGTTTCTGTCATTAATATATATATATATATATATATATATATATATATATATATATATATATATATATATATATATATATATATATATATATATATATATATATATATAATTTGAGTTTATGCAAACCTGACGAAATTCATCTATGAAGTTTCAACCTTTCGACTGTTGATTCAATGCTAATTTAAAGTAGGTCTGCTATCTGGGGAAGCACTAGCCTATATAACATATAATTCCCCCTCCCCTATGGAGCTGCGTCACACAGCAGCAGCAGCAGCTTCATGCGCCCTTACGAGTGTGCAGCAGAGTAATAATAATATCACCGCACTAAATATGTGAGCACACCATCTGCGGTTACGCACACGCATTACGCATTATTACACGCGCTGCCGTACGCGCACTCGCTCTGTTCCACAGGTGCAGAAGATGGACGCGAAGGACCAAAGCGCGCAGATGGAGCCTCTGCTGCCCGCGGTAAGACGCCTTTAATCGGCCACATCTGTCCGCTTATTGATCGTATGTTCTGGGCGAACGCACGTGTGAGAGACCGTGAATGTTTTGCGCGTCTGCGGTTTGAAGGCGGCACGCATGTCACGGCTGCATTTCTGCTGCATTGCATGCTGCGGATGGAGATTTTTATTTATTTATTTACTATTAACGCACGACAGTCTGTTCGCTACAGGTTTGTCGTAGTAGGTTTTCATTAAAAACATCCCAAGCGTCAAACATCATAATGTTTTGATGAAGATGCTGACGAGATAATCATTTATTACAAATTTAAGTGGCTTGAACATTAAACAATTAAATTGTGTTGTTCAGCTTATTTTATATAATTAAAATTAATTAGAGTGTGCAATATGATTGTATTATTGTGATAATCATGTTTTAATAGTATAGGGTACTTAAAAATGATGACAAAATGTCATGACAAATGCTACTTTGACTTATTTTAAGCTTTCAACAAAATAGTTTTAGTTATATACGGTTAAACTTAATATTTTTAGTCAGTTTTATTCAGTCTAAACTATTTACTACAGTAAGATTATTTTTACAGTGTAGAATGTTAGGATACCACAATTTTAGTTGTGTTTTATGCTTGTGTTATTGTGATATTTCTTTTTTTTATATATAAAAAATGATGACAAAAAGACATATGTAAACACATAGTAACATGTAAACTTATAAATTAACATAAAAACATATATAACAAATAAGTTAATGAGGTTTCGACAAAATTATTTTAGTTATGTAAGGTTTAACTTAATATTTTTAGTCAGTTTGAGTAAAAAGTAAGTTGATATAAGACAATTTTACTTGATTCATCTAAACTTTACTTTAGTAAGATTGTTTTTACAGTATAGAATGTTAATTTACTGTCATTTTAGTTGTATTTTATGCTTGTATTTATGTGAAATTTCGTTATTAATAGTATTTACTCTGTAAAATGTAAATGATGACAAAAGTCATATGTAAACATGTAACATGTAAACAAAGTAACATAAAAACATATATAACTAATAAGTTAATCAGGTTTCCACAAAATTATTTCAGTTATATAAGGTTAATTACGTATATTTTTAGTCGGTTTGAGTCAAAGTAAGTTGAGTTGACTAGAAAATTTAAATGATTCAAGTAAACAATTTAAGGCTGTACAATATTTACAGTGTAAAATGCTAATATACTGCCATTTTAGTTGTATTATATTGTGTAGTCACTTTATTGCAGTAAATAACTGTAACTGTATTACCGTAATGAGAATTTGAATCTAATGCTGTTCGCTACAGGTTTACCGTAGTAGGTTTAAAAAAAAAACAAAACAAAAAAAAAACGTCTTATTGTAACACGGGGAGCGACAGAGACAACTGAAGTTTAGGATCCACGTGCAGGTTTATTCAAACTCAGGGAGGCAATGGTCAACACAGGTGCAAACAGATGTATGAAGGCAGTCCAGAATCGTAATCAAACACAGGCGAGAGGTCGGAAGGCAGGCGGCAGACAGGGAGAAATGGATAAACAAGGCTAAGGTCAAAATACACGGCGAAACAAGACTAGGAAAACGGGTTGTAATGTCACTTTACAGCTAACACAAGACTCGGCAATGGAAGAGAGAGTGTGTGTGGTTTAAATGGTGTTTGTAATCAGTCTAGAAGCTGCAACAGCTGTGGGAGTCTAATCAGTGGAAATGAGGAAGCATGGGTGTGTGAACGGAGTGCATGTATGAATATGTAGTCCATGATTGGCGGATTTGTAGTTCATGTGTGTGAGATCCAGCGATCTGGGAGTTAAGGTCGCTGGTGAACGTGACACTTATATTAGCATACATCAAACATCAATGTGTTTTGATGAAGATGCTGATGAGAAAAATGTAAAAATGATAAAGTTAACTTAATCGATTTGTGTTGGGACAACATGAAGGAACTGTGCAACCCAACTTTTTTTACACTGCAGCAGTTTCTCCTTTTTACAGATATAAGTTCACTCATCATGATACCAATGTAAATAGATTGAACGTCGGCGTCAGTGGTGTAGTGATTAGTGCATCGGCACATGCACTCCGGTGCTCACGGCGACCTGAGTTCGAATCCCGCCTCGTGGTCCTATGCCGATCCCTCCCCTCTCTCTACTCCCCCTGCTTTCCTGTCAATAATCTCTACTGTCCTATACATTAAAGGTGAAAACCCTGAAAATTAAATAAAAGTGTTTAATGTAAATAGAGTGAACATAAAACAATAAACGTGTCCCCTCAAAAATGTAGGAATTATGTTGTTTCATCTCATTGTATATTTTTGAGTGTGTAATATGCTTGTGTTATTGTGATATTTATTTTTTAAATAGTACTGAAACTTTGAAAAATGATGGCAAAAAGTCATAACAACCGATGTTTTATGTTATTGTAACTTATTTTAATAAGTTAACCAGGTTTAAACAATTTATTTAGCCATGTAAGGTTTAACTTAATATTTTTAGTTAGTTTGACTAATGTAAGTTGAGAGGACTAGAAAGTTTCATCTAAACTATTTACTACAGTAAGATTGTTTTTACAGTGTAGAATGTTAATATACTGACATTTTAGTTGTATTTTATGCTTGTGTTATTGTTATATTTCTTTTCAGTAGTTAAAAAGTCATATGTAAACATAGAGTAACCTGTAAACATGAAGTAACATAACTTGGAAGACTATAACATGAAATCTGACTTGCATCATAATGAGTGAACTTAAAGCTCAGACGAGGAAAACACTGTAAAAAGGAGAAATGACATTAATTTAGTGATGTAACGTTGATCGCAGAGGCTTCGAAGCATGTATCAAAAAAAGATACATCTCGCAGTGAAGCAGTGTACTGGAGCTTGATTCATTTTGCCATCATCACGTGATAGGTGACATCCGAAGCTTCATTTTCACCTATACCCAAGTGACTGCTTCGAATTTTGATTCAAAGGTTTAAACACCCTCATGGGTTAGTAAAGTGTATAGAGAGAGATTAGGCGTCGATTACATATATTTCTACTGTTTCAAAGCACTGCATCGGTCCCATACACCAGTAATTAAACTAAAATAGAATAGTAATTTATAGTAAAAAGGTTTTGAAGCATACTAAAATGTATTTGCGTATTTTTTTACAACTATCTTTAAAGAAAACCACTGCATATCGTAGTATAGTGTTTAACGGAGGCCAGCTGGCGAGTGCAGCCTGAAAGCATCACTCACATAGCCTCCTCCTTAGAGCATTCGCCTCCTATGCAGGAATTGCCGGTTCGATCCCCACTTGAGGCTAGTTGGAATACGATAAAAGTAAATACTTTTGAATACCTTGGATTTTACTACAGTCATCGGTCGTGTAATGTAACAAACCTTATGTGTAAAAACTAGAGTAATTTGTTTATATTACTGTCGTTGTATTACTATATGAATGAGTTGGTCAGTTGTGAACACTTGACATTATTGCAACACAGTGCTTTCCCATACTTTAACCAGAAGAGGTCCTCATCGAGCTCTGATTTAGAAAGCTTCGAGTAACGAATCTTTTTCCGATACAGTTGAGTCGAGCTCTTCTGGTTCAGAAAGCTTCATTTCACCATCACTACATTAATTGTCATGTGCGTAGACGAATCTTGGAGTACAAAAGTAAGGATCCAAGTGCAATTTAATAAGAGTATTTGTGTATGCAGGCAATGGTCAAAACAGGGGCAAACAAGTACATACAGGGAATCCGAAACATAGTCAAAAACAGGCATATGGTCAAAAACTAGGTGGCGATCAAAATATAATAACAAAATTAAGATCAGGAACACGGCAGGCAAAAACAAACAGCAAACAAAACTAACACATGATGATTGCAAACAAACACTCAGTCCTATATGTGTGGTGTATAAGTAGTCCAGATGATCAGTGATGACGGGATTCAGCTGTGTGTGAGTCTTCAGTGGTGAACAGCAACTGGTGTGTGTGAAACAGCATGATGGGAATTGTAGTTTGAGAGTGTGATGTGTAGTTCACTAGCGATCTGCCAGGAGTGATCGCTGATGATCGTGACAGTAATATGAATGTTTTATTGTGATGTTTATTTTTTAAAAGTATTTACACTGTAAAAAAATGATGACAAAAGTCTTTTGTAAACATATAAAGTAACATAAAACATACTAGGTTATTTAGGTTTCTACAAAATAGTTTTAGTTAAATAAGGTTTAACTTAATATTTTAAGTTACAGAGTTTGAGTCAAAGTAAGTTGAGATGAAGTTTTTTATTCAACTAAACAATTTAAGGCAGTACAATATTTACAGTGTAGAATGCTAATATGCTGCCATTTTAGTCTTATTATACTG
>NC_079443.1:50663407-50753407 GCF_903798145.1 Danio aesculapii | reverse complement strand
TATCCATTAATATAAGCCCATACTAGTCTAGTTGATTACCATAGATGTTCAGTAAAATAGCTTTGAGTATTTTTCCTGTTGGTCAGTCTGGATAAAGAGCTGTGAGATCACTGCATCTTAGATGGAAATGGGACATATGGGCGTAGAGCATTATAACATTATTCCTCTGCAGTTTCTGGGTCAATAAATCGTGCAAGCTTCATATTCACAGGCCAGATGCTGGTCATGAAGCTGTGCTGTGGCTCATGCAGGCTCGAGAGTCTCAGACAGGTCTGATTTTATCTTATTTTCACTCGTCCAGATACAGGGGAGTTTTATTGGACATGATGAATGATATGCAGTCTAGACCTGGCTGTGGTTTGTTTCTGAGAGCAGTTATAGGGATTGAGAATACATTAGTAAAGGTATATTTGAGCATATGTGACATTGTTTAGCTATAGCTTTAAATGACCTCATGCAAGTGTGACTTAAAAAACTGCAGAAATGCATTTAAAGCTATTCCTTTAAATGCATTCTTTAGGCTGTCAATATTAATCACCCAAAAGGAAAATTCTGTCATCATTTGCTTAGGCTTCGCTTGTCCAAAACCTACACTCAAAAGTTGTTTTGCTGCTTGTTCAAACTACTTATTTAAAATAAGCTGAAACACTGTTCCTAAGATTTGTTTTATGTTCAGTGCAGGTTAATTTAAGTTAACTTAATTGATTTGTGTTGGGACAACATGAAGGATTTGTGTGGAACCCTGCAGTTTCTTTCTTTTTTCTCCTGTTAAAATATCTACACTTACCGGCCACTTTATTAGGCAAACCTTACCAGTACCGGGTTGGACCCCCTTTTGCCTTCAGCACTGCCTTAATCCTTCGTGGCATAGATTCAACAAGGTACTGGAAATATTTCTCAGAGAATTTGGTCCCTATTGACATAATAGCATCACACAGTTGCTGCAGATTTGTCGGGTGCACATCCACGATGCGAATATCCCTTTCCACCACATCCCAAAGGAGCTCTATTGGATTGAGATATGGTGACTGTGGAGGCCATTTGAGTACAGTAAACTCATTGTCATGTTCAAGAAACCAATCTGAGATGATTCACGCTTTATGACATGGTGCATTATCCTGCTGGAAGTAGCCATCAGAAGATGAGTACACTGTGATCATAAAGGTATGGACATGGTCAGCAACAATACTCAGGTAAGCTGTGGTGTTGACACGATGCTCAATTGGTACTAACGTGCCCAAAGTGTGTCAAGAATATATCCCCCACACCATTACACCACCACCACCAGCCTGAACTGTTGATGTAAGACAGAATGGATCCATGCTTTCATAATGTTGATGCCAAATTCTGACCTCCTGACCATCCGAATGTTGCAGCAGAAATCAAGACACATCAGACCAGGCAACATTTTTCCAACCTTCAATTATCCGATTTTGGTGAACCTGTGTAAATTGTAGCCTCAGTTTCCTGTTCTTAGCTGACAGGAGTGACACCCGGTGTGGTCTTCTGCTGCTGTAGCCCATCTGCCTCAAGGTTGGACGTGTTGTGTGTTCAGAGATGCTCTTCTGCAGACCTCGGTTGTAACGAGTGGTTATTTGAGTTACTGTTGCCTTTCTATCAGCTAGAACCAGTCTGGCCATTCTCCTCTGACCTCTGGCATCAACAAGGCATTTGCACCCACAGAACTGCCGCTCATTGGATAGTTTTTCTTTTTTGGACCATTCTCTGTAAACACTAGAGATGGTTATGCGTGAAAATCCCAGTAGATCAGCAGTTTCTGAAATACTCAGACCAACCTGTCTGGCACCAACAACCATGCCACATTCAAAGTCACTTAAATCCCCTTTCTTCCCCATTCTAATACTCGGTTTGAACTGCAGCAGATCGTCTTGACCATGTCTACATGCCTAAATGCATTGAGTTGCTGCCATGTGATTGACTGATTAGGAATTTGTGTTAACGAGCAGTTGGACCGGTGTACCTAAAAAAGTGGCCGGTGAGTGTATATACTGTATAAGACCCCCTTAAATTTTTCACTCTTTGTTATATTGCAGCCAATTGCTAAAATCATTTAAGTTCATTTTGTCCTCATTCATGTACACATAGCACCCCATATTCACAGTCATACACAGAATTGTTGACATTTTTGCACATTTATTAAAAAATAAAGACTGAAATATCACATGGTCCTAAATATATACTGTGCAAAAGTCTTAGGCCATTAGTAGTTTCATGCAAAGCAAAGTTTAAAGTCGATTCCTTCCATGTTTTTCTGCATCTTGCCAGTATTGAAAAATCTGTTTACATTTCCAAACATTATTTTTTGATGCTAATATTTGATACAAAAACATTCGCATCATGGATGTGCAGCCGACAAATCTGCAGCAACTGTGTGATGCTATCATGTCAATATGGAGCAGAATCTCTGAGGAGTTTTTCCAGTACCTTGTTTAATTGATGCCATGAAGGATTAAGGCAGTTCTGGCAAATGAGGGTCCAACCCGGTACTAGTAAGGTGTACCTAATAAAGTGGCCGGTGAGTGTATATTGCTAACAATTTGGAGCAAGATTTAATGTAAACCTTTAAGATTTTAGACGTAGAGATGGAAAACAATCAACACTGGATTCAAAGTCCCTTTATACCAAACCCTGTGACCCTTTTATTTTTGTTTTGCTGCTTTTTCAGAGCTGCAACAGAAACTCCAGTATGTTTGGTCATTCAAGTAAACAAGTGTAATCTCTTCAGAAGGACTCTTTTCATTATTCATCGATGTTGGCAGGAAAGCAGCTTTCGAGTGACCCTTAAACAGTTTGTGGTTTAAAGCACTTTAGCACACGTTTAATGAGGATTATCTGAGGTATCTGTGGTTTGTGGGAGGTGGTGTCACCTTATTTTCAACACGTGTGAATTACGGGTCAGTGACGCCGTTCTGATTTCAGGATCTATTTATTTATTAAAAAAAACATTTATACAGACTGTGATGAGCTCATTGCTAAAACTTCCAACATATAGGCTCATTCTGAAAACGTAGCCCTTTATACATTTCTGGAGATTGCAAATTATGTAACCAGAAGTACATATGGCTGCATTTCGTTTTTGAAACAAACGCTACAGGGCGGTATGACGCCATTCCTTTTCGCGCTACCAGCTGACAGCTTACATCAGTATGAACGGCTTTCCCGCTGTTACCAGTTTGTCCAGTAGCTCACCATGTGACTTGAGACGCAGAGAGGAGTTGACCACGACGAGTCCGGTGAAGAACGGATCCAGAAAGCAGGACAAAAACAGAAGCCAAAAAATAAAATAAACAAGGTAAATAACAGGGTGAGAATGTGGTAAAGTCAGAAAACGTGTTAAAAATCAGACAAGGGCTTACTTTTTCTGGATTGCTTTTGAAAACACTGTTGGTTGGGTTTAGGGAAGGAGGAGGGTGAATCGATCGGTCAGTCAGTCAACAGCACCCTCTGGTGGATTTACATGAGAACAGCAGGCGAGAATGGCACTCTCGAGAGAAATTTGAGATCTCAAAAAGCGTACACAGCGGCCTCTAGTGGATTCATGAAAACAAAAACTGCAAAAAAAAAAGTGGCTCCTGGGACGTATTTGGCGCTCTTCAGATAAGGGTACGTTTTCAGAATGAGCCTGGGTTGAAAACGTAATTTTTTTTGTTGCTGGTGTATTAATTTTTTGATGGTGGCTTATTATTTTTTGTTATTTTTTTAATTGCAAAAAATAGTATAATTATAATTATATAAAAAATAAAGTTTAATAATAATAATTATTATTATTATTATTATTATTATTTTACATTTATTTTATTTTATTTCTTGTTTACATTTTTACATTTGATATTTGGGGGAGAAAAAAACTGTAAAACTTTTATATAATTCTAATATGTTTCAGTGATGGCTCCATTAAAAGGCTAAAATACTTTAACTAAAAAGATGAAATTGTTATGCTAACATCAGATGCGGCATGCCCAACTATATAGCGATATTCGCGTATAAACAGACACATGAACATTCTGAGTTTAATAGCTTCAAATTAGCTTCATTTGCACGTCAAATTCGTCACAATAGATGTGGATTCAGGTCAGGGGCAGGGTTTCTGTCTGCCCGGTGACTCTACCTAAATAGCTAACATGGATTTTACTGAGATAGTAGCTGTGCTTTATGTGCTTTAGGAAGGGTGAAAAACTGCGTAGATTCATTCGGCGCCATGTCTGAGTCCACTTGATAATTTCAGAGGTGCACCCAGCTCTGTGAGTCCATCAACTCCTCCAGAAACTATACCTGGATGATGGAGGCTTTCAGCAGTGCTTCCAACTGAGCCCAGCTCAGTTTTGTGAGCTGTTGTTCAGTCTCTGCAAGAGGATTTCCCCACAGGACGCCAACAATAGGCACTATGTCATAATCACACCACTACGTGAATGTCCGCTGCAGGTCAGATTTTCCAACTCGAGCGATTTGCAAATGCACAAAGCGCTCAATTTGCAGCACTTAATTTGCACGAATCGCATCATTCGCATCATTTTTTTGAGAGAGAGTACAGTTAGTGGTATAGCCAGAGAGGCAGTTGCAGATTAGGAGGGAAAGTGGAGACTAAATAGTTGAGTTTTTAGTCGTTTCTTGAAGACAGCAAGTGACTCTGCTGTTCTGATGTAGTTAGGGAGTTCATTCCACCAACTGGGCAGATTGAATGTGAGAGTTCGGGAAAGTGATTTCTTCCCTCTTAGGGATGGAACCACGAGGCGACGTTCATTCACAGAACGCAAGTTTCTGGAGGGCACATAAATCTGCAGAAGTGAGAGCAGATAAGAAGGAGCAAAGCCAGAGGTCGCTTTGTAAGCAAACATCAGAGCTTTGAATTTGATGCAAGCAGCAACTGGCAGCCAGTGCAAACGGGTGAGTAGCGGAGTGACATGTGCTCTTTTGGGTTCATCAAAGACCACTCGTGCTGCTGCGTTCTGAAGCAGCTGAAGAGGTTTGATAGAATTAGCTGGAAGCCCGGCTAGTAGAGAGTAGTAGCAGTAATAGTATTTTGTTGTCTTATTTTATTATTATTATTATGTGACGCAGTGTCGCAGTAGGTAGTGCTGTCGCCTCACAGCAAAAAGGTCACTGGTTCGAGCCTCGGCTGGGTCAGTTGGCGTTTCTGTGTGCATGTTCTTCCTGCGTTAATGTGGGTTTCCTCAGGGTGCTCCGGTTTCCCCCACAGTCCAAACACATGCGCTACAGGTGAATTGGGTAGGCTAAATTGTCCTTAGTGTATGGGTGAGTGTGTGTAGATGTTTCCCAGATGGTTCCGGCTGGGAAGGCATCTGCTGCGTGAAACGTGCTGGATAAGTTGGTGGTTCATTCTGCTGTGGTGACCCCGGATTAATAAAGGGACTAAGCCGAAAAGAAAATGAAGGAATGAATAAATAAATATTATTATTCAGTTCAGTTTCCTTTATTTTGTCATTCAAAACATCACAATAAAATTGTAACGAAATTACATTGCAACAGACCCAACAAGAACATAAAAACCATCACTATACAAACACTGTAAAATCCTAACATGATAAACAAGCTTTTATAATTTCATAAAAATAAAAAAATATAGTTATATAAGATATAACCTGATTTAAAACAAATTCTACAGAGAGTAACTTAATACTAAAATACCTATTTCCTATGTTTTTCTCTTCTTTTTCATTCTTTTATAACACATTTTATCTGTTTTTATGCTTATTTATTTTATTTTTTTAACCATTTTTATTATTTGTTTTTATTTTTCTTATAGTTTCTTTTATTCCTGTTTGTGTAAAGCACTTTGAATTGCCACTGTGTATGAAATGTGCTATAGAAATAAACTTGCCTTGCCTTGCCTATTTCACCATTTGTTATACTAGTTGTAATATTGATCATTTATGCAAGTTTAACAGTTTATTGATTTATTATTTTACACTAGCTATCAACAGTGTGTCACACCACTTAGACAGAGAGGATCCAAATGCAAGTATTTAATAAACTGGACACACGAATGAACAAAATAAAAGAGAGTCACAGACCACGACCAAGACATAAAAGGACAGCGAAAAAGACTGGGGAACAACAGACAGGAACAAGAACAAACAACGGACTGATAACCAGAACAAAACACAGGGGAAATATATAGTCAGCCAAAAAAGGTTCAGCTGGAGGATGATAAAGTCAGCTGATGACATCAGCTGATTCTATAGCACGCTGTCAACACAAGAAGGTAAACGAACACACACCATCGCACACAACAACACACATGGCATGACACATAACATACAGGAGGAACACACAGATCCATAAACCGTGACATAGTGTTTAAGAAATGGTATTATTCAAAAGTGTTATCATGACAGGATAAAAACGATCACGAAACCGCACTGATTTGCTCCTCAGGCTTCTGTAACGCCTGCCTGATGGCATAAGCCTGAGCAGGCTATGGCCAGGGTGAGTTGGATCCCTTAAAATGCCATTTGCCTTAGACAGACAACGTCGTTGATAAAGTCCCTCGATAGATGTCATCTTGACTCCAACAGACCTTTCAGCTGACTTCATGATCCTCTTAATGGTGTTCTTGTCAGATACACTACTATTCTCATACCAAAGGGAGATGCCATTAGTGAGAACACTCTCAACAGCCCCTCTGTAAAAAGTTGTGAGAATTGATGGGCTGAGGTGTGCTCTTTTTAACCTTCACAGAAAGTGCAGTCGTTTTCATTCTTATAATATTATTGGTAACACTTTATAATAACTACACACTATGAATCATTTACTAAGCATTAGCATCTAGTGAATTCATTATTAGTTAAGCATTAACTCTACATTAATAAACGTTAGTAAGCAGTTTATAACTGCAGCTACAAATGCTGTATTCTTGATTTATAAGCACCTATATAATGTGCTTAATAATTGTATTTTCATACTTAGTTAATGATTTATTTTTCATTACTAAATTAAGTATCGCATTATTTACAAACCAGTTGAGTTTAAGAGTAGTTGAGGGTTTTTAGGATCATTCAGAATGAGTTAGTAAATGATTAATAAACTATTGAAATCAACATTTATATATCTTATTAGTTAACTATGAGTATATGCCTGAATAATATGTTAATAAATGCTTTATTAACTCAACTTCATGCAATTTTGTGACCTAATCTAAAGTGAGGACTATTTATGCTTTATAAATCCCTTATAAATGACAATTAAAGACTCAGAATCAAATGAACAATAATATTTGCAATCTTTTCTTAAAAATAAAATGACTGTAAAGTTTAAACATTGTCAAATAACAGGAGTGTCAAAATATGACATAAAACTGGATAAAACAACAACAACAATATAATATTGTCACGGTTGATGATGCATGCGCTTTTCTGTCATGTCACGTGGGATTGTTTTGTATTTCTGTTGTGTGTTGTGATCACGTGACTCACCACTAGGATCAGCTGATCTGGCTCAGCCCAGCTGTTGGCACTTAGCTTCTTCTATTTAAGAAGCGTTGTTACGTGCTTCATTGTCAGTTCGTTACACTTGTTTATGGTCTCTCTGTGTTTTGTCAGGAACCCTGATCTGTTTATCTCTTGGACTCTCAGTCATCTCCGATCCAACTACTTCCTCCGCCCGAGACTGGATGTTATTGTGTGGTTGCTCACTGAGCATTCTGAGTCATTCATTAAATTTTACTTGCAATTGGATCCATCTGACTAGTGTGTTTCCTGAACGTTACAAATATTTAACAATATAATAATATGCAATGTTTGAACTGTACAGTAATTTTATTTTAGATAAGGTTGAAAAGATTTATTTTTAATTTGAAGTACAGTTTTATTTGTGTATCTTTAAATGAAAAGGAATGAATAATGTCAATTTTCCTGTTCAGAATTTAACTGAGCCTTTATTTGTCATTTATAAGGGGTTTATAAAGCATTAATAGTCCTCACTTTAGATTAGGTCACAAAACTGGATGAAGTTGAGTTAATAAAGCATTTATTAACATATTAGTTAACTATTAGTATATTCCTGAATAATAAGATATGTAAACGTTGATTTGAATAGTTTATTAATCATTTACTAACTCATTCTGAATGATCCTAAAAACCCTCAACTACTTTTAAATACAAAGGGTTTGTAAATAATGCGATACTTAATTTAGTAATGAAAAATAAATCATTAACAAAGTAGGAAAATACAAGTATTAAGCACATTATAAATATGTTTGAAAGTCAAGAATACAGCATTTGTAGCTGCAGTTGTAAACTGCTTACTAACGCTTATTAATGTAGAGTTAATGCTTAACATATAATGAATTCACTATTTGCTAATGCTTAATAAATGATTTATAGTGTGTAGTTATTATAAAGTGTTACCATATTAGTATATTCTTGTTATTGAAATCATTGGTGAAAGTGAAAGTCATAATGTCCAGCTCATGTTGTCTGGTATCACAGGACAATATAATGATGGCTTTTTTAAAGCTCTCAGCTAAGACAAAGCTAAGCTTTATTATTCAGATTAGACTGAAAACATTTTCCGCCCAGCGTGAGTCCTGAACAGACTGACAAAGCTGCTTATTATTGCTTAATGGACAATAAACAGTGAGCTGTACAGAGACTTACATCTGTCCACAGTGATTATGTGACGCTCAGGTAAACTCTGCCTATAAAATAATGAAAGATGAGAGCCAATCAGTGCTATTGTTTGAGCTAATCTGGAGCCCGTAATCTCAATATGAATTCAGTCAATGCATTTTCAGTGTATTAGTAGCAGAATAAAATATGTCCTCAGTGTTGTCCTAGTGTTTTTGGATAATCCTCAACAGAGATGCTCATGTAATGGCCTTTAGCTGAGATTAAGCTTGTATACGGAGGGCTTCTGAGATTGTTTTAAAACTAATTGGTGCTCTTTGGATATTCAGGATTATTGTGTTCAGAAGGGAAGATGTCCTGCCACCTCCTCTGGTAAAAACGACCTGGCTTTTTCAGGAGAAAAACTACTGTGTTTTTCCAGGAATGACGGAGATCGTTCAGCTTTAAAGGCTGTAAATGTAAACTATAAATGAAAATGCTTTTACTATATGTTTCTATATCTTATGTAATCAAAGATGAGGTGGTACGGTGGCTCAGTGGTTAGCACTGTTGCTTCACAGCAAGCTGGGTCAGTTGGCATTTCTGTGTGGAGTTTGCATGTTCTCCCCGTGTTAGCGTGGGTTTCCTCCGCATGCTTCGGTTTCCCCCACAGTCCAAACACATGCGCTATAGGGGAATTGGATGAACTGAATTGGCCGTAGTGTGTGAATGTGAGTGTATGGGTGTTTCCCATTACTGGGTTGCGGGCATCCTTTTTAAACCTGATTCAAATGGATAGTTTGTTGTGTTGTGACTTAAAGCCAAACTCCAGGACTTTATAGCAGGTGTCAGCAATGTTTGTGTCTCATTTGCATAAAGTTCATCATTTCGCAACTTTCTGACGATCTCAACACTTGCTCTGCTGTCAATCCAACAGTTGCAAACCTGTGACTGAGCGTTTTTACAGCATGAGATGAGAAGAGAATAGTTTTAAGGTGTGAAGTTCTTGTTGATCCAAAATGTTGTGTTTATTTTGTATGCATAGTGTGATAAGTAATGTACATAATTAAAATAAGGATCTAAATAAAATTGTGCATTACTGGAAAATAAATCTACAGAGTTAAAGACATTATTATCAGCCATCCTGTGAAATTGTTGTAATAATTTTTAGATACTTTATTTTGCCATAATGACTAAAATTAATAAAATTTTACTAGTTGTTTGGCAAGATAATATTCAGCTTAAAGTGCCATTTAAAGGCTTAACTAAGTTATTAGCTTAATTCATAGTAATCATTATCAGAAATGCTGTAAAAATATCCCTGCTCTGTTAAACAGCACTTGGGAAATAAATAAAATAAAAAGTAACTCTAAATAAAATAAAATATATAAAAATATAAATAAAATTAAATTAAATAAAAATTGAAAAAATTTTATTAAAATAAAATATATAATTAAAAATAATAAAATAAAAATAATAAAATAAAATACAAATATAAATAAAATAATAAAAATAAAAATATACTAAAATAAAATAAAAAATAGTAAAATAAAAATATGAATAAAATAAAAATAAATAAATAATAAAACAAAAATATAAAATAAAATAAAATATAAAATAAAATAATAAAAAAATGTAAAAAATAAATATTCAATTAAAATAAAAAAATAAAAAATATATAATTAAAATGAAGATGAAATTAATAATAATAATAACAAAGTAAAAATATAAATAAAAATGAAAAATAAAATAAAAAGTATATATAAATAAAATAAAATATATAAATAAAAAATAAAATAAAACTTAAATTAAAATAAAACATATAATTAAAAATAATAAAATAAAAAATAATAAAATAAAATACAAATATAAATAAAATATTAAAAATAAAAATATATTAAAATAAAAAAAAATTATAAAATAAAATAAAAATATGAATAAAATAAAAATAAATAAATTATAAAATAAAAAATATAAAATAATAAAATATAAAATAAAATAATAAAAAAATTATAAAATAAATATTAAATTAAAATAAAAAATAAAAACGATATACTTAAAATGATGATGAAAATAATAATAACAAAGCAAAAATATAAATAAAATGAAAAATAAAATAAATTATATACATGAAAATATTAATTAAATTAAATTAAAATTAAAAATAAAATAAAAAAATAAAATACAAATATAAATAAAAATAAAATAATTAAAATATTTGTGAAATTAAAAATTATAAAATAAAGTATATAAATAAAAATAAATAATAAAATAAAAATATAAATAAAATAACATAATTAAAAATATAAAATAAAAATATATAAATAAAGAATATATAAAAAGAAAGGAAATAATAAAGAAAAGAAATGAAACAGGATTTCCTTTGCACAGTACATAAATCAGAATGTGCTAAATGCAATGATATGCTAAATTAGGGAATTTAGTCATTTATAATCATGTTAAATAATTAATTTGATCTTTTTATTCATATTTTGCAGGTGGTCACCTCTCCTGAAAGACAAAGTGTGGTGAGTCTAAATGTTTCATTAAACAAACATGAAAAGTACTAGAGCAGTTTATAGTACATACTGTAATGTTTATGAACATTACTATAGTAAAGTGTAATTTACTGTATATAATATATTATTTACAACACTTTGTTCAAGAATACCACAGCATACTGTAGTATTAACTATAGTGAACTGATAAACTGTAATAAATATTGTGATACACGTTAGTAAACTTATATCTATATTATATCTATAGTTGTTGAAAACTAGAGTATTGGGTCATTTTCTTTTATCTTGCTGTAGTTGTTGTGTTTCCATAGCAACTGATTAATTTAAGTACTTTACTATAGTATTTACCATAAATTACTATAGTATTTTTTAATGTGGGACTTTATGCTGTGTGAATTGTAGAACACTGCGTGAGTCCATAGTGTGTGTGTGTGCGTGCGTGTGCGTGTGTGTGTGCGTGTGCGTGTGTGTGTGTGTGTGTGTGTGTGTGTGTGTGAATGTGAGTGCATGGGTGTTTCCCAGTACTGGGTTGTGGCTGGAAGGGCATCTGCTGTGTAAAACATATGCTGGATAAGTTGGTGGTTCATTGGGCTGTGGTGAACGAATGAATGAATGAATGAATGAGATATTCATTAAAAGGTCTCAGAACACTTCTCCAAATCGTGTCAATGTGATTAATATTGCTGATCATATTAAATACAGACAGACGCATGACTAGAGAACACAGTGCTATCCTAATCTGCAGTCACAAAATATATCATTGATCTCTTGCTGCTGCAGTTTTTTTCCTCGTTTCTCTCTGTACTCGGCTTACCAAGCTAAAAGGTCACAGATGTTATAAATCTGTCGTCTGTGCAATGACACAGCTCACCACACGCCCGCTTTGCAACATTTTATTCAGAAAAGACCTTGAGACATCAGCATAGTAAAAACTGTTGGAGAAATAACTGGTTTGGAAAAAATTATAAAACCGGGGCGGCACGATTAGCACTGTCGCCTCACAGCAGGAAGGTCGCTGGTTCGAGTCTCAGCTGGATCGGTTGGCATTTCTGTGTGGAGTTTGTATGGTCTCCCCGTGATGGTGTGTGTTTCCTCCGGGTGCTCCGGTTTCCTCCACAGTCCAAACACTACATAAACTACATTGTCTGTAGTGTATGAGTGTGAATGAGTGTGTATGGGTGTTTCCCAGTACTGGGTTGCAGCTGGAAGGGCATCCGCTGTGTAAAACATATGCCAGAATAGTTGCCAGTTCATTCCACTGTGGCAACTCCAGATAAATCAAGGACTAAGCCGAAGGAAAATAAATGAATGAATGAAAAAAAAGGTTATTATTAAAAAGTCTATCAGTGGCTAACATTGTTGCTATGCTAATGCTAACGGTGTTGTTGTTGCAGTAACGTGATGACCAAATGTGTTATTTGCTAATAAAAATACAAAAAATAATAAAGTAAACATTTTTTTGGGCAGTTTGACCTATATCCTAATAATATTTTACATTTACAGTTAATTATTAAACAGCAGGGAAAATAAGTCCTGAACAAGCCATCATTTCTCTCAGAAAACCTATTTCTAAAGGTACTTTTGACTTGACGTTTTCCCCAGATGTTGGTAACAACCAAAGAAATCCATATATAAGCAAAAAAACGAATCTAATTAGTTTACAAATGAAGTTCTGTGTGATAAAATGAAATGACACAGGTAAAAAGAATTGAACACATGAAGAAAGGGAGGTGTAGTTCGGCAGTGAAAGCCCAGACAGCAGCTGAAATCTCTCAGCAGTTCTTCAGCAAGCCTCTGCCCTTCTTCAGTGTAAATGAATATCAGCTGCTTCAGTCCAACATCTACATTAGCAGGAGGATGAAGATCAAGTCCTCATTTTTTGAGTCCTGGCTGGGTCAGTTGGCCGTAGTGTATGTGTGTGAATGCAAGACTATATGGGTGTTTCCCAGTGTTGGCTTGTGGCTGGAAGGGCTGGTAAAACATATGCTGGAATAGTTGGCGGTTCATTCCGCTGTGGCGACCCCTTATTTTAAATGGACTAAGCTGAAAAGAAAATGAATGAATGATTTTTTTACAGCTTATCTGTTTTATTAATCATTTTATTCTAACAGACATTTTCTGCCGCCCCTTTCTGCCAGAAAATCACCAATATTTTACAGTTACAGTAATGTAGCTGCAGAGCTGAGATTTACAGTACATGTACACTGCAGCAGTAGACCATGTTTTCTGTTGATTTCACATGGCAGCCTTATTAGATGGTTTTCATTTGCATGCACATTTCTAAATGAGGAAAATCACTGCATTTAATAATCAGCAAAAAATCCACGGCGGAGACTCAAATCGAACCTCCTCTGCTGAGAGCTTGTGATCCGCTTCTATATTTGTGCTGGATCTGTGTTACACAAGCCTGTCGTCACATCAGGGCAGAGGAAGGTGAAGGATGAAAAGTTTTCAGAGCATTGCTTTCATACAGGATAGTAGAGGATTTAAAACACTGTGTTTTTCCACATCTGAAGAGACATTCAAAGGCATCTCGTTAATGCTTTATTGTTCGGTCATAAAGCGCGAAGGTCCTTGCATTTAAAGGGGACTGATTATGACCCTTTAACAAGATGTATATTAAGTCTGTGATGTCCCTAGACTGTGTGTGTGTGAAGTTTCAGCTCAAAATACCACACAAATAATGTTTTATAACTCTCTGAAACTGACCCTTTGTGTCGTTTTGCTGACTGTCGCTTTAAATTCAAATGAGATTGTGCTCTTTTCAAAAGAGGGCGGAGCCATAAATGCCTGTGTGTCAGCATAGTGGCAGATTCAAAACCGGACTTATGTTATCTGTGTGAAAATGTGTGCGTCAGTGTGTGAGAATGTGTCAGTCCAACACAATCTCACAGCAATTCGTAACTTTTTGATTTAGTGGCTAATTCATACGAATTCGTACAATTTAGTATGATTTGCTCATCCCCCAATGACGGTTGGGTTTAGGGGCGGGGTTAGGTGCCACGCCTCCTTTTTAAAATCGTACAATTTTGTACGACTGAATTAGCCACTAAACTGCCAAAACGTAAAATGCTTACGTTTTCTGGTGAGATCAGGCTGGTCAGTCAGAGACTCCAGTCGCTGTTCATTTGTGCTTCATCTAAAAAGCCACATCTATAATCCTCTTAGTCACTAACATTATCAAAACCAATATTGGGCTACTAGCTTAACTACATTTCACAGTAGCGTGGTGGTAGCGTCGCTACTTTATAAGTCCAATAGCTTTTCAGTAGCAAAGCTTTTTTTTTAGTCAAGTAGCGCTGTAGCGTACACACAACCTTCCTGTTTTACGATGGTTGACAACAATTTATGTGCGTTACTGCCACCTCTCGCTCTGGTCGGTGATGTCGCAAATCAATCATTGGGCTCACATGAGAAATTTGCTTGAAGGAAAGATGACTGAGGGAGAGGAGTTATATATATTTATAAAGTTTACTGTAGTAAAGGCTAAAGTTTACTATGGTAATTACTATTATTTCATGATAGTTATTAATGATACTATGAATTTTTCAATACAAGTAATAAATACCTGCTTGACATTACTGCCTGCCGCACCTCCTCCAGTGCTTTTTTTGGGTCAGCTGCAGGTTCGTCAGCTAGTACCACCGTTCACTGATGTTTCGCCCCCTACCCAGTACACCTCCCGGTAGTGGTGGGGGTGGGGTCGTCAGTGGCTTGAGGGGACGTCTCCCCACCACCCCCTGCAGCTGCCCTTAATGGCGTACCACACCCCAATTCTTGTCCCTCCTCCGTAGCCACATCCAGTAACTTGCCTTCTCCGCTTCCTCTGCCATCTCTTTAATAGCTCTCCTCAGACTCATCCCAGATGCCCCGGTAGCGCGGAGAAGATGAATTACTGACTTCCCAACGAATCCTCTGCACTCAACTTCTATGGGATGTACTGTCGCCATCCAGCCCTCAACTCTACATTCTGCTGCTAAGTCTGAGTACTTGTGCCGCTTGAACTCATGCGCCGCTGCCATTCCCTCCTCCCATGGCACAGTCAGCTCAATCACCAGAACTTTCTTAGCCGCTGCTGACCAAATCACTGCATCTGGTCTTAGTGTTGTTTGTGTGATCTCCGTTGGAAAGATAAGCTGAGAGTCCAAGTCAACACGTATCTCCCACCTCTTTCCAGGCGCGAGCAGGCACCTTGTTCTCTCCGTACCTGTGATCTGCCCCCCTTCTCCTGGTCTGAGGAACCTGATCTTTGGCAGAGGACATGCTGATGTTCTGTTTGCTTGTACTCTGCATTTTTCCAGATGCTCTGCTAGCTTTCTTAGCACCTGGTTGTGCCGCCATCTAAAACGGCCCTGTGCCAGTGCAACATTGCATCCCGACAGGATATGTTGCAGGCCTGCATTGGCTTGATCGCTCAGGTGGCATTTGTCCTCAGATCCAAACCATTGCGAAAGGTTATGGGGGCAGGGGAGGGTATCGTATGCTGCTCTTACGAGGAAACTCAGCCGTGACTGAAGAGTTCGCCAAATATCGGCTCAGGATATGGCCCTGTTAACGACATCCTCCCAGCGGGTCCATGCTGCTTGCTTGCCCTGTGCAACAGCCTTTATTTCAAGAGTTCCCACTTAGATATGCTTGGCGTATAAAGCAGGTTTGGCATGCTGTCCCGGGAGCGAACCCTGAGCTCGGAGATATTTGAGCCCAGGGCTCCCGCCCGCTCGATAAGCATATCAGGAGATCCGAGATCAGGTAGGTCTTGAGAGCTCCCCCTTTAGAAAAGGGAGGAAAAGGAGGAGATGGGGTGGAAGGGGGGATTCTTTCAATCGAAGATAGAACAGTAGGGAGAAAATGATCCATTTATAGTAAACTAGGATCACTCTGATTGGATTATTACTGATATTACAGATGAGCGGCCAGACATGCTCAATCATATCACGTGCTCCTCTCAAAATTAGTTTATGAAACTTCACAAAGTAGCAGTCCTGCTCCACTTAGGAGACCTCTTCCACCACCATAACTTTCCTCTGCTTCAATATGTAAGTTAGTATAATTTAATGCTTATTCGTAAATATTTCCCTTTACTATACATTACTGTAGTGTTTTAAATGCGTAACACCTGGTTTTATTGGATTTTTTGGTTTTTGCTGTTATATACTATAATTTATTTCCCAGTGATGGGTTGCAGCTGGAAGGGCATCCACTGCGTAAAACATGCTGGATAGGTTGGCGGTTCATTCCGCTGTGGTGACCCCGGAATAATAAAGGGACTAAGCCGACAAAGAAAATGAATGAATGAATGAATGAATGAATACTATAATTTGTTTCTGTTTGGTACAATATTATTTACAGTAAATAACTGAACTGAACAATTCCGCCTCATATGATTCATTGACAGTTTTAGTGATCACTGAGATATAAATGATAATTTAAGTTGCTTCGATTTAAAAATGAAAATTGCGAAAATAGCTTAAATGTAGTACTTTTGCAAAGTAGCTTTTAGCTTAGCTTGCTACATTTCCCAGGGTGTGGCTTTTAGTGTAGTTAAGCTTTGCTCACGACATTTTTCAAGTAGCTTGCCCAACACTGCTCAAAACTCTAATGGCGGACAGCTGCTTCTCACTCAGGGCTGAATATGCTAATGAGGGAGAGATGGTCACTAGTCAGTCGTCCCCTCTGATGACACGTACAAAGGGAGAATGTCAATCAAAGTGTTTCTGCAGACGTGTGATTATAAATTGAGTTAATTACCATTAGAGGCTGGTTATATATATATATATATATATATATATATATATATATATATATATATATATATATATATACACATTTTATGAATAATTAATATTATTTATATATTTTAATATTATTTGTAATAGTTTTTTTATATTTGGCAATATTTAAAAAGCTGTAATCTGATGGTTTAAAAAAAATCTAAATATTAAATGTTTATATAGTCATGAAATTGCCTTTAAAGTTGTATAAATTAAGATTTTGCCAGTGAATATTTCTGATCAAAAATATGTTTTTATATATTTGTGTATATAATATAATATAATATAATATAATATAATATAATATAATATAATATAATATAATATAATATAATATAATATAATATAATACAACATATATAATATAATATAATATAATATAATATAATATAATATAATATAATATAATATATAATATAATATAATAGAACATAATATAATATAATATAATATAATATAATATAATATAACATAATATAATATAATATAATATAATATAATATAATATAATATAATATAATATAATATAATACAATATAATATAATATAATATAATTTAATATAATATAATATAATAGAACATAATATAATATAATATAATATAATATAATAGAACATAATATAATATAATATAATATAATATAATATAATATAATATAATAGAACATAATATAATATAATATAATATAATATAATATAATATAATATAATATAATATAATATAATAGAACATAATATAATATAATATAATATAATATAATATAATATAATATAATAGAATAGAACATAATATAATATAATATAATAATATAATATAATATAATATAATATAATATAATAGAACATAATATAATATAATATAATATAATATAATATAATATAATATAATATAATATAATAGAACATAATATAATATAATATAATATAATATAATATAATATAATATAATATAATATAATATAATATAATATAATATAATATAATATAATATAATATAATACAATATAATATAATATAATGTAATATAACACGCACACACTGTATTATTCTAAAGACAGATGATAGTGTAGTTTGATGAATATGCAAAAACATTGTATTACATGAAAGTATATGTGTTAAATATATATTACACACCCACACGCACTATTTTTTATTTATAATTTTTACGTTAACATTAAAAGTAAGCTATTTTGTGTTAATGTGTGAGACTGACACATAATAACCCACTAAGTGTAAATAACTAGAATAGCAGAGTGTTAAATATTAAACTGTTTGTACTATAAACATTCATTATTAATAATAGAAAATAAAGTGATAAAGAGAAATTTGCATTAAACAAGTTGCACAGCAGAACAGAAAACCCAGCATTGGTACATATCCAATTTAATTTAATTTAATTTAATTTAATTTTATTTTATTTTATTTTATTTTATTTTATTTTATTTTATTTTATTTATTTTATTTTATTTTATTTTATTTTATTTTATTTTATTTTATTTTATTTTATTTTATTTTATTTTATTTTAATGTAATTATTTATTTTATTTATTTATTTATTTTATTTTATTATTATTTTTAATTATTTATTTTATTTTTATTTTATATTTTATTTTATTGTTTAATGTAATGTAATTATTTTATTATTTATTTTATTTTATTATTATTTTTTAATTTAATTTAATTATTTATTTATTTTTATTTATTTTTTATATTTTATTATTTAATTAAATTTTATTATTTATTTATTTATTTCATTTTATTTTATTGTTTAATTTAATGTAATTGTTCATTTTATTATTTATTTATTTAGTTTATTTTATTGATTTTATTTATTTTAATTATTTATTTTATTATTTATTTATTTATTATTTATCTTATTTTATTATTTAATATATTTATTTTATTTTTTATTCAATATTTTATTTTATTTCTTATTTAATTATTTTATTTTACCTTATTTTATTTAATTTTTTATATTTTAATTTAATTTAATATTTCCATATTCATTTTCACTTTATTAAACAGACTTTTACTTTCTGGTGGGCCCTGGATAGTCACTAGTAAAGGTTTTGAGGATATGTTTGCTCTTGAGATATGGTGTACAGTACTAGACCTCGATATAAAGATAAGCATAAACATAAAGAAAGCGTGAGAACAAGGTCAGGCCTTTTCTGTCCACTCCCAGCATGCCTCTGGGGAGGAGGCGGGCAAAATACAGTGGTGCAACACCAGAAGAGGAGCAATTCCTCCCTGTATGAACGAGAGAGAGAGAGACAGTGCAAGATAAGGACAGTGTAAGTTTGCATGCAGCGAGAAACAGCGCTGATGTCACTGCTGTAATCTGTGTGTGTGAGCATGCATGAGTGTGACGTGCACTGCATGCGCTGTAGATCAGTTGCATCATTGCATGCTCCCTGAGTTGAGACTTATTCTGGAGATAAAATAGCAAAACAGACAGAAAATGGACCTTTACTGCCGACTGGACTCTCAGGTATGGCTCTTGTTTTACTGCAGTGTTTTTTAATTGCATGAAAACTCTGCGTTGATTTAATCAATGCATGGCCTGTCTTTGAACTTTAATACAGTCAAATAACATGCATGCTTTATAAATGAGCCTTAATAATCGTGCATTGGTAAGACTGTGCAGTGTTTTGCTGGAGAATTGTGTGTGATGCAGTGCTGTTCTCTGCAGGCTGAATGTCATTGATCAGATGCAGGTTAGTGGTGTGGAGGAGGGGTGCAAGCATGTGCTGAGACTGTAAAGAAGCAGGTTAGCATGCTGCAGATGTCAGACAAGACCTCAGATTCATCTCTCATTTTCTTTCCTGGACTAGCTTTAATGCTTAGGTGTTTTACAGTCGCATGCATGTTGTTACCTATGGCAGCATTTTAAAGAGCTGCTCAGGTTTAACCCCCTAACTGACCAATAGCAGGACACTTATATTTACTGTATTGCAAATAATTAGGGTGGCATGGTGGTTCAAGTCTCGGCTGGGCCAGTTGGCATTTCTGTGTGGAGTTTACATGTTCTTCCCGTGTTGGCGTGGGTTTCTTCCGGGTGCTCCGGATGAAAAAATGCAAGTCTTTTATGTGTAAAATGCTAATATGCAGTTCAACACCAAACAACATTAGCTCAAAATAGTTCAGGTGAATTAATAATAATAATTTAAAAGAAATCTCAACACATTTTGAACAGGCATTGTGATGGTTTCCTCAGTTTTCTACAAATTTCTTTAACCCTTTGTACAAAACTTAACAAACAGTATTTAAAACCTCAAGAATATTTACGAGATCAACATTGATCACACAACCAGTTAATCAATAACACAAACACTACCGGACATACATTTGAGGAAAACCAGTGCTTATTATAAACACAAGGAAACCAGTAGAGAAACATAAGAGAAGAAACCAATCAGGAAGAAGGTCACAGCAAGAAGGTTGCTGGTTTGAGCCCTGGCTGGGTCAGTCTTGCATGTTCTCCCCGTGTTGGCGTGGGTTTTCTCCGGGTGCTCTAGTTTCCTCCACGGTCCAAAGACATGTGCTATAGGTGAATTGAATAGGGTAAAATTGGCTGTAGTGTATGAGTGTGTGCAAGAGTGTTTCCCAGTTTCCGAAGGATGGGTTGCGCCTGGGAGAGCATGTGCTGCGTAAAACATGTGCTGGATAAGTTGGCGGTTTATTCTACAGTGGCGACCCCTGATTAATGAAGGGACTGTAGGGATGACAGTAACTGTTATTTATGTCCCACTGCTAATAGACAAACATTATTTCTCACTTCCACATTAGAGTTTGCAGTGTTTTGATTCAGATGTTTTATAAGATCAATGCATACTGCCAATAATAATAATAATGATAAAAAAAACATTGAAAATGTTCACATTTTGCATTGTTGGGTTGCTTTTGAAGCATTTCAAGAGTTCACACTTAGCTCATGATTTATACATAGCTTGTTTGGCGTGCTGTCCCGGGAGAGAGCCCTGAGCTCAAGGGATCCTCGAGCCCAGGGCTACCTCCTTTCATAGGGCGAGGGGAGACTGAGCTCAGGTCGATCTGAAACTCCCCCGCTGCTGAGGCCAAGGTGAACTTCCTGAGAGTAAGACATTAGAAAAAAGTTTTAGGCTTATTTTATCTATAATATGGAGCACATTTGGATGGTGGGAGGAAACCGGGGAACCCGGGGGAAACCCACGCAGACACTGGGAGAACATGTAAACTCCGCACAGAAATACCAGATGGCCTAGTGAAGACCCAACGCCATTGGTATTCTTGCTGTGAGGCAACAGTGCTAGTCACTGGGCCACCGTGCCACCCATTCTGGATAAAGGTGGGAGGAGGGGGGTTTCTTCCTGACGAAGATAGTTGTAGAGAGGAAATGAGGATATATATAGTGACTTGGGATCCTTTGATTGGAGGATCATGATTAGCTAATGTGGACCAGCTGGGTCAGTCATGAGCACGTGCTCCTCTCGAAATGAAAATGCGGTTTAATATTTTGTGCCAAAATAAAGGACAAAATATGTTTGCAGTTGACGTTAACAAGGTCATAGTCAGATAAATCTAAAATAAGCAAGATTAAACCAGTAAATCTAGCAAATATTGTTGTTACTTTTTACCGGCCGTGTGTTACTTTCGTCCCTGCACACGGGGTCAAAAATAATAATGTGCAATTTTTGTTTAAGGTGAAATTATTTAAAAGTTGTTTTACGTTTGTTCAAAATATCACCTGATATTGATAGACTACACTTATGAGTTAGTAACCACAGCAAAAATATATTTCTGTCTAAAATATTATCTTTTAAAAATAGTTTTTTCCCCCGCTCTCCCTTACAATAGTTCTGTGTTTCCATTGCAACTATAGAATCATCACAACAGATGCATTTCAAGAACTTCACCATGGTATGGTTCAGAAATATTTCAGAATACTGATAGTATTTATGGTCAAATTACTGGTAGTATTTTTTTTTCACTTGGGCAAAATCATATTTTAATACAAACCTAATTAATTCATTTTAAATTGTTTTTATTTTAAATTTAGTTTAACAAACCTCAAAAAAAAAAAAAAAAACATTTACATGCACTAAAAACGGTTGCTTTTTTACATGATTTTAGTTGTAGAAAAGTTCATTTATAATCAAAGTTGAAACCTGATTGACTCATTAAATTAAGTTAGAGGAACTTATAAACCATTTGTTGTCATGACTTTGTCATATTGTTTTTAATAAACCATAACAGGACCAATTAGATTATGCACGTGGTACAATGTGCATGTTTACTGCTTAAAAAAAATCTATTATTATAATAAATGAAATAAAATGTATTATTATAATGATGTTTTATCAGTCGATTTATTAACGTCTACTCCTACCCCAACCCTAAACCCAACCGTCACAGTAATGTAAAAACAGATCTGGATCTAGAGTCTTCACTATTAGCATAGCTGATTAACCATATGGATGGATGATAACAGTCTTCTGAGCCTACCAGTAGGTGCAGAAGGCCCCTACTGGCCCATATGTATGAGCTGATAATCACTGATAACCAGGGCCGGGGTAAGAACACATTGTTTTTATTTTGTAACGACAGTAAACAATTTTTGTTATAAGGTCTGGTTTTGTGTGGCTGGTTTTGTGGTGGTTGAAAATATCCATTAGAAATTTAAAAGTTATCCAAAAGTGATCAGACGTAATCAGTTACTTTACTTTTATGAAGTAATTAAAAAGGTACACTACTTATTATTTTAAATAGGGTAATTTGTAATCTGTAATCTATTACATTTCCAAAGTAACCTCCCCAACACTGGAAATAAGGGACTGTAATGGGAAAATTGGCACATCTGATCACCCTTTCTGGTGGCTAAATGTAATGTTTGTGGATTGATGATGATGAACACCGTAATAACGGATCCAGATGCAGCATTTATTTAGCAGGATAGTCATACAGTCAGAGATCATAGCAGGTGCAAAACAGTACAAAAAGGGTTATCCAAAATCCTATGCGGCTAAGGATCAATACATGGAAGAACAAAGGCGAGGCTCAGAACACGGAAGACTAGACAGGAAAATACTCAGACATGAAAACATTACAATATAGCAAGACTCAGTGCCGAGGTGTCTGTGCGTGCAGCTTAAATAGTGTGTGTAATCAGTCCATGACAATCCTCCGGTGCTGTGTGTGCAATCAGTCAGGATCAGGAGCATGTATGGAGTTGTAGTCCATGAAATGGCAGATTTGTAGTCCGTTAGCGATTGTGCCCGTTTTCCAGCGATCTATGGTGTTAAGATCGCTGGTGATTGTAACACTCAAACAGGGATATTAAATATTTTGATTGAGCTACAGCCACTCTGAGCCACAGTTTAGCACCGGTGTCACTGTTTGGAACAGCAGCGAACCAAAAGGAATACTTCACATTATCGACATGAGAAAGCATAACGCGAAGAGGAGTTTCATGCGTCATGCGCAAATTAAATAATCAGCCAATCAAGGGCCTCCTTCTCCCGTGGGCCCTGGGGCTTCAGCCCCACCTAGCCCCATATGTTAATCTGGCCCTACTAAAAATGCCCCTTCAATCCAGTGGTAACATTCGAAGTGGATGTGTTTTATTGCAAATGTTGAAGTATGTTCTGTGGGACTGTTTTGAGATCATACAAATTAATGTAAGTTGATGAAGAGTAAAAGAGCTCATTTGTGTGCCGTACAGCATTTATTGCACTAACAGCGGATTTATTCTGCTGATGATAGTGATGTTTTCCTACATCTGCCTCATTCAGGATGCTCAATATGATTATCGGTTTCATCCAATTAAATCAATGCAAACCATCACGGGATACTCTCTAATCTCCCCTACTGCCCTCATGCTGCTTTAGAGGACTAGTTCAACCGAAAATAAAAAGGCTTTCATCATTTGCTCACAGTCATGCTGCTAAAACCTGCATGCACTCGTTATAATTTAAGATTTAAAAACTAAGTAGATCTTTAATCAGATTTTCAAACTTCTTCTTTGCCTTTATAATCTATACATTCAACGTTTTATTATAGCAGCTGAGTGAATGGATGGAAACTTAAAGGAATTCAATCATGGTTAAATTTTCAATCAACATTGCATTCATTTATAGAGCCCTACAATGATGACATATATATAATTCTTTACTCATACACTCTCAAATATAAAGGTATGAAAGCTGTCAAAGGGATGATACCTTTTTAAAATGTTCATTTGTAACTGAAGGGTCCTTATTATTACCTCAAGGCTAAGTACATACCTAAAAAGTACGAAAGTGTAGCTCTTGAAATCTTTCAGTACTATATATATATATTTGAGGTACCAATATATCTACTACCTGACAAAAGTCTTGTCATCGATTCCAGTTGTAAGAGCAACACATGATAACTTGACTTCTAGTTGATCGTTTGGAAAAGTGGCAGAAGGTAGAGTTTACTGATGAATCATGTGTTGAACTGCATCCCAATCATCACAAATACTGCAGAAGACCTATCGGAACCCACATGGACCCAAGATTCTCACAGATATCAGTCAAGTTTGGTGAAGGAAAAATCATGGTTTGGGGTTACATTCAGTATGGGGGCTTGCGAGAGATCTGGAGAGTGGATGGTAATGTCAACAGCCTGAGGTATCAAGACATTTCTGCTGCCCATTACATTACAAACCACAGGAGAGGGCAAATTCTTCAGCAGGATAGCGCTCCTTCTCATACTTCAGCCTCCACATCAAAGCTCCTGAAAGCTAAGATGGTCAAGGTGCTCCAGGATTGGCCAGCCCAGTCACCAGACATGAACATTATTGAGCATGTATGGGTTAAGATTAAATTACCCTAAAAAATCTGCACGAACGCTTTCTTTGCCATTCCAGATGACTTTATTAATCAGTGATTTGAGTCATTGCAGAGATGTATGGATGCAGTCCTCCAAGCTCATGATAAAGTCAGACACAATATTAATTCATTTACCACTGCACCATGAGTTTATATTCTATACTGGGCATTAGTTTTATTCAGGGACAAGACTTTTGTCTAAGCAAAGTCAGACCTTACTGTCCTGATTAAATCATTAAAAATCAAGGCATTTTTTGTAAAATTTATATTTTATTTTGGTAAAATAAGCGTAATCTAGAGGTCTTTGCCTTTCATATAAGCCACTTCTGATACCAAATGATTAACTTGAAGTCAAGTTATTTTATTGTTGTTCCTAAAACTTTTATAAGGGACAAGGCTTTTGTCAGGTAGTTTACAGTACCAATATTTACCTAGAAGTACAAATATATACCCTTTGAAAAGGTACCACCCAAGTGACAGCTCTCGTACATTGACTTCTGAGTAGTAGTAGTATTTTTCCAAATATTTTATAGATCAATATATTTGAGCACGGTGGTGCAGTGGGTAGCACAATTGCCTCACAGCAAGAAGGTCACTGGTTTGAGCCTCGGCTGGGCGTTTCTGTGTGGAGTTTGCATGTTCTCCCCGTGTTTGTGTTGGTTTCCTCCGGTTGCTCCGGTTTCCCCCACAAGTCCAAAGACTAAACATTACATGACGTAAAACATATGCTGGATATACAGTTATATGCATATACAGTTCATTCTACTGTGGCGACCCCTTATTAATATAAGGACTAAGCCGAAAAGAAAATGAATTAATAAATGACAAAACAACAAACATTAATGATAATTGCATGTTTAGTTCATCATGCTAATATTCAAAAACACAATCAACTTTCATGACTTTTGAAGTCAACAAAATTAAGTAAAACTAGCATAAGCTATACATTAACTACACTGCATTGACATGACCACAATGTCACCAAAATTAAGATATTTTTAGTAATATTTGCTGCAAGTTTCAGTCCGAATAGTTTCTTTCAATATGATGACATTAAATAGGTCCAATTTAATGGTTCATGGATTAATTTAGTATATAATTACTCAATTTTGATCAAAAACTGAACATTTTTAATGCATTTTGTCTATTCATTTACACTACAATGCCATTTTGTTCGCCAATGCAAACTTAAAAACAGCTGCAAGATTTTGAAAACAGTGATGTCATGCACATTATATGGTCAAAGTACATATATAACATAGTGTTGGGTGAAGTTACTTTTAAAAATACTATATTACAGGCTTGAGTGACTTAAAATAATCTGATGTTACTTTTCAAAGAAAGTAATAGGAAAGTACACTCTCTGGCCACTTTATTAGGTACACCTGTCAAACTGCTTGTTAATGCAAATTTGTGATCAGCCAATCACATGGCAGCAACTCAATGCATGATGAGTCTTGATTTCTGCTGTGATATTCGGATGGTAGGGTCTGAATTTGGCGTCAACAACATGAAAGCATGGATCCGTCTTCCCTTGTATCAATGGTTCAGGCTGGTGGTGGTGGTGTAATGGTGTGGGGGATGATTTCTTGGCACACTTGGGGCCTATTAGTTCCAATTGAGCATTGTGTCAACACCACAGCCTACCTGAATATTGTTGCTGACCGTGTCCATCCCTTTATGACCACAGTGTACCTATCTTCTGATGGCTACTTACAGCAGGATAACACACCATGTCATAAAGCATGAATCATCTCAGACTGGTTTCTTGAACATGACAATGAGTTCATTGTATTCATATGGCCTCCACAGTCACCAGTTCTCAATCCAATAGAGCACATTTGAGATGTGGTGTAACGGGAGATTCGCATCTTGGATGTTCAGCAGACAAATCTGCAGCAACTGTGTGATGCTATCATGTTAATATGGAGCAAAATCTTTGAGGAATATTTCCTGTACCTTGTTGAATCTACGCCACATTAAGGCAGTTTTGAAGGCAAAAGGGGGTCCAAACTGGTACTAGTAAGGTGTACCTAATAAAGTGGCCAGGGGTATGTGTTGTGACTTACATGTGCATTTTTTAACATTGTAAGATTAAGATAGACTTAAGATTGTAATAGATTACTTTTAAATGTAACATTGACCGGATACATTACTTGAGTAAATACTGTCTCTGCATCCCAGCATGCTTTGTAACACTAATAAAGTCTCTGCTGTGTTTTTGCGGGCCGTTGTCCGTTGTCACATCTTCTTGAATCTTCTGTGAGTTTATCCTTTCATGAGGTTTAAGTGCACAAAGATATTTCTCCGCTAGCTAAGAGGATTTCACGTCAATCTGTGTCCATTTATTTGGAAACAAGCATTAAAATTAAGCTGATTGCTCTTTCTGTTATTTGGGCGAAAATCCAAAGTTTCTTTTTTCTTGGAAATTTCCACAAAAGCGAGATTATGTTAAGGAATAATGGACCTGCATGCTGAGAAAATAGCAGATGTAATTATTCAAGTGTTATTTCACTGATAGTTTTGCTTCTAAAATTATAGCAAAGCTGTGTTTTTCAGCCAGCTGGAATCGATCGGATCCTCAAGAGAATACAGTGATGAAAAACAAGACTGTGACTTAATTTATCCGTCTGTAGCTAGACTTTTGTCTAGCATCTTCTTTAGGTTGTAACCATACTTTTGACTTTATCTGCCCGAGAACTGAGACGTTTGTCTTTTTTTCTGTCTGTATAAAATACTGTACATACTGATTATTTCTTAAAACTGACTTGTATCATATGAGCCAAGAAATTAATAACTTTTAATTTTCTGTCAGTCTTAGTACATGATGAAACTACAAAAGAGTCAAGCTTTAAATAGGACAAATATCAAAACTCTTTGGTCATTTTTGAGTGACATGCTAATGGTCTAATCCGATACAATGATCTATGCTAAGCTAAGCTAAAAGTATCATATCAGCCAAGAAAATAATAACTTTTAATAACTGTCAGTCTTAGTACATGATGAAACTACAGGAGAGTCAAGCTTTAAATACGACAATTATCAAAACTCATTGGTCATTTTTGTGCAAAATCCTAATGGTCTAATCTAATGCAATGATCTATGCTAAGCTAAGCTAAAAGTATCATATCAGACAAGAAAATAATAACTTAATTTTCTGTCAGTCTTAGTTCACGATGAAACAACAGAAGAGTCAAGCTTTAAATAGGAAAATTATCAAAACTCTGTGTTCATTTGTGAGTGACATGCTAATGGTCTAATCTGATACAATGATCTATGCTAAGCTAAGCTAAAAGTATCTTATGAGCCAAGACAACAGGAACTTTAATTTTCCACCAGTCTTAGTACACAGTGTGACTACAGAAGAGTCAAGCTTTAAATAAGAAAATTATCAAAACTTTTTAGTTCTTTTTGAGCGAGATGCTAATGGTCTAATCCGATTCAATGATCTATGCTAAGCTAAAAGTATCATATCAGCCAAGACAACAGGAACTTTAATTTTCCACCAGTCTTAGTACACAATGTAACTACAGAATAGTCAACTTTTAAATAACAAATTTCTCAAAACTCTTTGGATCTTTTTGAGCGAGATGCTAATGGTCTAATCCGATACAGTGATTTATGTTAAGCTAAGCTAAAAGTATCATAGCCTAGAAAATATGAACTTTAAATTTTCCATCAGTCTTAGTACACAATGTAATATACAGAAGAGTCAAGCTTTGAATAAGAAATTTATCATAACTCTTTGAATCCTTTTTGAGCAAGATGCTAATGGTCTAATCCAATTGAATGATCTATGCTAAGCTACGCTAAAAGTATCATATTAGCCTAGAAAGTAGGAACTTCTTGTTTTTCATCATGCTTAGAACATGATATAACTACAGAACAGTCAAGCTGTATATAAGAAAATTATCAAAACTCTTTAGTCCTTTTTGAGTGAGATGCTAATGGTCTAATGCGGCTCAATAATCTTTGCTAAGCTAAGCTAAAGGTATCATTTCAGCCTAGAAAAAGGAACCTCTCATTTTCCATAAGTCTTAGTACACGATGTGACTACAGAACAGCCAAGCTTTATATAAGAAAGTTATCAAAATTATTTGGATCCTTTTTGAGTGAGATGCTAATGGTCTAATCTGATTCAATGATCTATGCTAAGCTAAAAGTATCATATCAGCCAAGACAACAGGAACTTTAATTTTCCACCAGTCTTAGTACACAATGTAACTACAGAATAGTCAAGCTTTAAATAATAAATTTCTAAAAATCTTTGGATCTTTTTGAGCGAGATGCTAATGATCTAATCCGATACAATGATTTATGTTAAGCTAAGCTAAAAGTATCATAGCCTAGAAAATATGAACTTTAAATTTTCCATCAGTCTTAGTACACAATGTAATATACAGAAGAGTCAAGCTTTAAATAAGAAATTTATCATAACTCTTTGAATCCTTTTTGAGCAAGTTGCTAATGGTGTAATCTTATTGAATGATCTATGCCAAGGTATGCTAAAAGTATCATATTAGCCTAGAAAGCAGGAACTTCTTATTTTTCATCATGCTTAGTACATGATATAACTACAGAACAGTCAAGCTGTATATAAGAAAATTATCAAAACTCTGTGGTCATTTTTGAGTGACATGCTAATGGTCTAATCCGATTCAATAATCTATGCTAAGCTAAGCTAAAAGTATCATTTTAGCCTAGAAAAAGAAACCTCCTATTTTCCATAAGTCTTAGTACATGATGTAACTACAGAACAGACAAGCTTTATATAAGAAAATTATCAAAATTATTTGGATCCTTTTTGAGTGAGATGCTAATGGTCTAATCTGATTCAATGATTTATGCTAAGCTAAAAGTATCATATCAGCCTAGAAAATAGGAACTTTCATTTTCTGTCAGTTTAAGTACACAATGTAACTACAGAACAGTCAAGCTTTAAATAGGAAAATTATTAAAATGCTTTGGTCATTTTTGATGCTAATGGTCTAATCCGATTCAATTATCTATGCTAAGCTAAAAGTATCATATCACCCTAGGTTCAGTCTGTTGCATTTTGTTAATGGAAAAAATGATACACCCCCAGCTTTATTTTAACTTTATTTTGCATCAGGTTTGTTTCCTCACACGAACCTTGTTTGTGTGTGTGTCTGTCTCCTCATAGGATTACAGTGTAGGGTGTGTGTCGATCTCCACACTGAAAGAAAGTGTGTGGCAGTCTGGTCATAAAAAGAGAGGATTCGGGGTAAAGAGATTAGATCTCATGCAGATTATGTGCTATTCATATTTTTGGCAGAGCAAAAGGCACTCATCTGAACAAACATGAAACTGAGATGATTGAATAAGTGAATACGCTGCCTGTAACACGTTTTGAAGTCAAGATTAAAAGCTTTGGGAATTATCTTCAGTGGTTAATAAAGAAAAAGATAATTATTTAGCATACTTATTTGTAACACAGCTTACGTTTTTGTGAAACTGCAATAAATGTACTTAAACACTCATTTACTTGCAGTTTATAGGTAAACACTAGGGGCAGTAAGACGACAACAGCATTTGTTCCTTTTCACCCTTATTAGATTTACAGAGACCTATTATTGATGAATAAAGGATTAATTTCATGTAGTTCTTTTCACAACATTTAGTAAACATGACAAAACAACTTTTATACGAATCTGCCTTGTTTGTCTTTTTCTTCAGTGAAGCATGCTTACACAAAAGAGATCAAAGCAATGTAAAATCAAGGTAAAACTATGTGGTCGTAGTGCACTTTTCTCTTACATCTGCTTTTGAAAACACTATTGGTTTGATTTAGGTCAGTGGATTTGGACGTATGTCTTAAATATACAACAAAAGCTACACTAAAGGTCTTTGCACAGGGAAGTCTTAAATGTTTGTATGCATTTTGTTTGTATTCATATGCGAAAAATCGTCACCTAAACATACCTTGCACACTGAGTCTGATGCGTATTAATTAATCCATTACCAAAAAACTCTTATCTCTTCTTCAAAGTAGAGAAAGAAAGAGGAATAAGCTGCATATTGTGCTCATCCAATACTAGAAGAATACAATAAGCTGTGCTGGATTATCCCCAAATGTAAAGGTTATTTCAGGAAATCAGGGGAGTTTTGATACATTGCTTGTACTTCACACATTCATGTACGTAAACAAATCCTCAACAGAAACTGACAGTACCATAGACATTATAATAGATGGTGGCCACGTTGACGTGTCGAAGGAATTGAACAAAAGCAGACCATGCCTTCTATTATGTCTATGGGCAGTATGTCAAATGTATGGACACACACAAACAGCAGCAGGGCGGAGGTGCGTCAGTCACTGAATCCAGCATATGAACTGTCAAAACACCTCTCAAAGAACTTTTTCAGATGCGGAAAAAGCTGAAAAAACTCTTTCAATTTTTTTTTTATGACGGATGAAAGTTTCAGAGGCAGTGTGTCAATACAATTGACACAATGCGGGGTTGAATTTACTTTTTAACGTGCAAAAAATTACGGACAAAAAATTCGGATTCAGTGTGCAATAGCCTTTAGAATGGTATTACAAATTTGCAACAATGTAGACAGCACCCTCTAGTGAATTGGTCATCTGAAACGTGCAACAAAACTTACCTAGAGCAATGTAATTTACATTTCGCAAAAATGTAGGCTGAAGCATGTATTTTCAATGAGCTTGTGCCTGTTATTGTTGTAGAAATGAAGTAGTTTATCATTTCACATTAGAGGAATGACTATACTGTAAATAAAATAGATGTAAATGAAGGAAGTTTTTGATTTAGTGGCTAATTCATATGAATTCGTACGATCTAATTCGTACAATATATTACGATTTGCTCACACCCCTAATGGGTTATTTTATTTATATCCATAATATCTTATTTTTACATGTGTAATAGCATATTCTTGTTGTTGAATAGAAAACGATATATATAGTGAGTGTGTGTATATGTATGTATATGTATATGTATGTCTGTGTATATATATATATATATATATATATATATATATATATATATATATATATATATATATATATACAGACATACACTGGCCACTTAACCAGGTTGGATCCCTCTTTTTTCTTCAGAACTGCCTTAATCTTTCATATCATGGATGGAATTACTGGAAATATTCCTCAGAGATTTTGGTCCATATTGACAGGATAGCGTCACAGAGTTGCTGCAGATTTGTCAGCTGCACATCCATGATGCGAATCTCCTGTTTCACCTTATCCCAAAGGTGCTCTATTGGATTGAGATCTGGTAAATGTGAAGGCCATTTGAGTGCAGTGAACTCATTGTCATGTACAAGAAACCAGTCTGAGATGACTCGTGCCATTATGACGTGGCGCGTTATCCTGCTGGAAGTAGCCATCAGAAGATGGGTACACTGTGGTCATAAAGGAATGCTCTTTTGCAGACCTCGGTTGTAACGAGTGGTTATTTGAGTTACTGCAGCCTTTCTATCAGCTGGAACCAGTCTGGCCATTCTCCTCTGACCTCTGGCATCCACAAGACATTTGCGCCCACAGAACTGCCACTCACTGGATATTTTCTCTTTTTCGGGCCATTCTCTGTAAACCCTAGAGATGGTTGTGCGTGAAAATCCCAGTAGATCAGCAGTTTCTGAAATACTCAGACAAGCCTGTCTGGCACGAACAAACATGCCACGTTTAAAGTCACTTAAATCCCCTTTCTTCCCCACTCTGATCCTCAGTCTGAACTGCAGCAGATCGTCTTGACCATGTCTACATGCCTAAATGCATTGAGTTGCTGCCATGTGATTGGCTGATTACAAATTTGGTATAACAAGCGGTTGAACAGGTGTACCTAATAAAGTGGCCAGTGAAGATTCAAATTAAATTGATTAAAAACATACCTTTTGGTTGCTTTTGACTGATTCAACATTTTTTTTCTCGATTTCATGATTCATGCATTTCTGGAAACATAAGTATTTTCATTAAATATATGATTATGAAAATGTATAATAAATATTAAACCATGCCATGATTAATTTATGTAGTCTATTGAACGTCTGTACAGAATAATAACAACAACCTCAAAGCATCATTGTGAGAAACCCAATCAAGTGAGAATCTGAATGTTGGTGTTTCCCTCATCAAAGCTACAGTTCTGAGGTCATTTACATGAATTCACAGGAATGACAGCACATAAAAACACTCTCTTGCGCGAGCACACACACACACACACACACACACACACACACACACACACACACACACACACACACAAATCCTTGGGTTTGTTTCCTTGAGTACGTCAGTGTGTGGGTGTGAAGCGAGAGCTGAGTCTGTGTGAGATTCAGTACACACTGTTCACTGGCCAAACACATAAAAATCATGCAGCCACAGTTACATACACACAAAAACACACACAAACACACATACATGTACACTTTCACAACAAAAACACACACACAGACGTATCATAACAAACTAAAATTATCTTGATGTTGAATGTTGGCAGTCAGATTGTTCATTCATTCATTTTCCTTTGGCTTAATCTCAAATTTATCAGAGGTCATCACAGCAGAATGAACCACCAACTATTTCAGCATATGTTTTACACAGCGGATGCCCTTCCATCAGCAACCCAGTACTGAGAAACACCCATACGCACACACGTTCACACACACACACACTCATACACTACGGTCAATTCTATTTACCCAATTCACCTATAGCACATGTGTTTGGACTGTGGGGGAAACCAAAGCACCTGGAGGAAACCAACACCAACACAGGGGAGAACATGCAAACTCCACACAGAAATGCCAACTGACCCAGCCGAGACTCGAACCAGCAACCTTTTTGCTGTGAGGCGACAGTGCTAACCACTAAGCCATCATGTCGCCTATTACATTAAAACAATAATTATTTACAGTGCATCTGGAAAGTTGAGATGTTTCAGCGGCTGAATTGGAGTTCACCTGTGGTCAATTCAGTTCATTGAACATGATTTGAAAAGGCATACACCTGTCTATATAAGATCCCAGGGTTGACAGTGCATGTCAAAGCATAAACCAAGCATAAAGACAAAGGAATTGAATTGTCTGTAGACCTCTGAGACTGGATTGTCTCGAGGCACAAGGCTGGGAAAGGTTTCTGAAAAACTTCTGCTGCTCTGAAAGTTCCAGTGAGCACAGTGGCCTCCATCATCCATAAGTGGAAGATGTTTGGAAACACCAGGATTCTTCCTGGAGCTGGCCGGCCATCTAAGCTGAGTGATCGGGGGAGAAGGGCCTCAGTCAGGGAGGTGATCAATAACCCGATGGTCACACTATCTGAGCTCCAGTGTTCTTCTGTGGAGAGAGGAGAACCTTACAGAAGGACAACCATCTGTGCAGCAATCCACCAATCAGGCCTGTATGGTAGAGTGGCCAGACATAAGCCACTCCCCGCCTGCCCAAAAGGCATCTGAAGGACTCTCAGACCATAAGAAGCTAAATTCTCTGCTCTGATGAGACTAAAATTGAACTCTTTGGAGTGAATGCCAGGCGTTCATCACCAGGCTAATACCATCCCTACAGTGAAGCGTGGTGGTGGCAGCATCATGCTGTGGGGATGTTTTTCAGCAGCAGGAACTGGAAGACTAGTCAGGATAGAGGGAAAGATGAATGCAGCAATGTACAGGGACATCCTGAATGAAAACCTGCTTCAGAGTGCTCTTGACCTCAGACTGGGGTGACAGTTCATCTTCCAGCAGGACAATGACCCAAAGCACACCGCCAAAATATCATGGAGTGGCTTCACAACAACTCGCTGAATGTCCTTGAGTGGGCCAGCCAGAGCCCAGACCTAAATCCTATTGAACATCTCTGGAGAGATCTGAAAATGGCTGAACACTGTCACTTCCCATCCAACCTGATTGCGCTTAAGAGGTACTACAAAGAGGAATGGGCAAAAATTCCCAAAGACAGGTGTGCCAAGCTTGTGGCATCATATTCAAAAAGACTTGAGGCTAATTGCTGCCAAAGGTGCATCAACAAAGTATTGAGCAAAGGCTGTGAATACTGATGTACATGTGAGTTTCAGCTTTTTTATTTTTAATAAATCTGCAACAATTTCAAAAACTCTTTTTATTCACATTGTCATTATGGGGTATTGTGTGTAATATTTTGAGGGAATAAATGAGTTGAATCCATTTTGGAATAAGGCTGTAACATAAAAAAATGTGGAAAAAGTGAAGCGCTGTGAATACTTTCCGGATGCGCTGTAAGTCTTTATAGTCACATGATCCTTCAGAAAGAAAAAATAAATGCTGATTTGATGCATTTCTGATAAATATCAATGCTCAAAATAGCATCTGCCTGAATGTCAGTATTATTTGATTAATAAAATATTACTTTAATTAGAATATAAATCATTTGTAACAGCATAAATGTCTTATATCTGTCATTTTTGACATATTACAGTAATGCCTCATTTAAATATTCATGAATTAATTTATTTTAAAATATAGGGAATGCTATAGTTAGCAATGAACATCAAATTCCCTTCACATAAATATCAAATTCAGGTGGCATGATGGCTCAGTGGTTACCACTGCCACCTCACAGCAAGAAGGTTGCTGTTTCGAGTCTCGCCTAGGCCAATTTCTGTGTGGAGTTTGCATGTTCTCCCCGTGTTGGCGAGGGTTTCCTCCCAGTGCTCCGATTTCCCCCACAGTCTAAACACATGCGCTACAGGGGAATTGAAAACAGTGTGTGTGTGAATGAGTGTGTATGGATGTTTCCTAGTATTGGGTTGCAGCTGGAAGGGCATCCGCTGCCTAAAACATATGCTGGATAAGTTGACGGTTCACTCCGCTGTGGTGACCTCTGATGAATAAAGGGACTAAGCTGAAGGAAAAGGAACGAATGAATATCAAATTCAGCTCATATTGTCATGTATGCAGCTTGATCTCAACAATATGAACATTAAATCACAATTTGCATCATATATTAACAAAAGAGCAGTTGTGCGTTCAGCTGAAGATGTCAATGTGTACATCTTCACTAATGCTAGTTAAACCTGCATGCTTTAATCATACCAAAACTCCAATTCATTTTGTGCTTCTTATTTACCGTATATTTCATCCGGAAATACAATTAGAGTACAATTACTCATCTCTCAGCTTCAGCGAGCAAATTAGCGGCATAATGAGCTCTTGAGGGAGTCTTTAATTAGCGTTTCTTACATTCAAAAGAATGGCTGCCGGTCTAATAAACAAGGTTAAAGCGGGTTTCTAGTTAAGATTTCTTTCATGTCAGTGCGACATAAAGAAACAACGAAAGCAGACTAGATTTATGCGTCTGTCTTCAACAGAACAGCATTACTGGCCAGCTGCTAATCGCAACAAGCTGGTGTTTTAGCGCCTCATTACTGAGAAACCTGCAGCATTAAAACAGATGGTGGAGAGCCACGATCAACCCTCAAAGCGATTACATAAGAGCATCAATCTAAAAAATAAAACACAATACAACTGTTGCACTCATGCCTAACTAGTTAAAACTATGCTGGAGTAGTTCTGAGAGATAAACAAAACAAAACAAATACATGCATGTTTAGAGTAGTGTTCAAAAGTTTGGGGTCAGTAAGTAAGATTTTAAAAGAAAATAAAAGTTTTATCAAATTGATGGTTAAAGTGACAAAGGCAATTGTTATATTACTAAAGATTTCAAAGAAATGATGTCAAGCTAAAAACAACAACAACAAAAAACAACAACAAATGTATCAGATTCCACTGTTTTTATTTATTGTGCTGATAGGGTAAATTATTCGGAGACCTGGAAGGGACATGATGGTGGGGAAAAATGGGTGGGAAAAAAAAACAGTGACAGGAAAATTTTTGCGTTCCCTCGCAAAACTGTTTTTCCACATGCCCCAGTAAAAATGACCAGTGCCCCAGTGAATGCTTTGAGATATTATTTAATTTATATGCAAGTGTATTTATTAAGAGTGGTAATACCGGAGTAAAGACGATATTCTCTATGTGCAACTGAACCAACACTGGTGAAAGCAGTGTAGTTTAATCAAAAAGCAAACTGAGAATGTGCGCAGAAAAAAACATACACACGCACCTCACGCAACACTCCTGCTTAAAGCTGACATGCTCTGCTCCCGGTCCAGTTGTCCAACGCAGAAATCTAAGATAACACGCAATAGATAATTCTATAAAACATATATATTTTTTGTATTTTATTGAATTGTCTATAGACTTTCATTCTCATTATATATATATATATATATATATATATATATATATATATATATATATATATATATATATATATATATATATATATATGTATATGTATATATATATATGTATATGTATATGTATATATATATATATATATGTATGTATATATATATATATAATGAGAATGAAAGTCTATAGACAATTCAATAAAATACAAAAAATATATATGTTTTATAGAATTATCTATTGCGTGTTATCTTAGATTTCTTAGATTTATATATATATATATGTATGTATATATATATATATATGTATGTGTATATATATATATATATATATATATATATATATATATATATATATATATATATATATATATATATATATATATGTGTATATATATATATATATATATAATTATTATTATTTTTTTTTTTTTGGGAGGAGGATCTGTGCCCCAGTAGAGCTTTATTTCTAGCAATGCCCCTGATGTCATCCCTCGCGTTTTTGTTGGGATTCTCCCATAGATAATTTTACCATTCTATCCCGCTATCAGCCTATCATTAAATATTTTCCTATATTTGTCATATATTTTTAATCTTGAAAGCATGCTGAAATTAATAAAAACATGTCTGCATTTACTTTCTATCCATTAAAGCTGTGAGTCGATCGTTGCCCCTCATATGCAACCTCTGAATCAGCGAATGCATGTATAAGCGCCTTAGTGTTCCAGTGTGGTATTGCGTTTAACAGTTCAACGGCACAATCGTGTATATTAAAAAGAAGATAAAACACGAAGAGTCTAAAAACCCTTTTGTATTAGGAACTACTTTCTTCCGCCATTCATTCACATCTGCAGCTGACGTCAAAACAGCAGAAACCGCTACTCATTCACCAACGTCATTCTAGAGCTAGTGTTTGAATGATTCTCTAGCGTAATGTATAAAGTTCAATTCACCTTTATTTGTATAGCTCTTTTACAATATAGAATGTGTCAAAGCAGCTTCACAGAAAAGATTGTAGTAGATTGGAACAGTGTAGTTCAGTTTGTAGTGTTTAAGTTCAGTTCAGTTGAGCTCAGTTCAGTGTGGTTTAATAATCACTACTGAGAGTCCAAACACTGAAGAGCAAATCCAACGATGCGCAGCTCGACAGATCCCGAACCATGCAAGCCAGTGGCGACAGCGGAGAGGGAAAAAAACTTCACTAATGGCGAAAGTGAAGAAAAAAAACCTTGAGAGAAACCAGGCTCAGTTGGGCACGACCATTTTAATTTCTCCGCTGGCCAAACGTCTTGTGCAGAGCTGCAGTCTCAGCGGCGGAGGCTGGAAGCTGCCCTCAGCGCAGACTCGTCTGTCCCTGGAGCGTCACAGGAATCAGTCTCATGTTCTCCACTCCTCCATGACCACCACAGTAGCTGCTCAGGATACGGCCTGGTCCAGGTTATGGAAACCTTGGGATCATCTCGTCGTTGGTCTTGGATCAAATCAGTGACTCTGCATAGTCTGAGGGCCTTGAAAAGAGTATCCCCAGGTGGAAATGGAGAATAAAGAAAATAATTAGCGTAGCTGATGTTCACAGTGTATATCAACAAGATGCAGAAACCTGTGTGGAAACCCACTAAGTGGTGCACTGAGTGTATGCTTTACTGAACAGATAGGTCTTTAATCTAGTTTTGAATTGGGAGAGTGTGTCTGAGCCTCGGACGTTATCAGGAAGGCCATTCCAGAGTTTAGGAGCTATAAATGAGAAGGCTCGACCTCCTTTACTCGACTTTGCTATTCTAGGTACTACCAGAAGCCCTGAGTTTTGAGCTCTTAAAGAGTGAGTTGGATTGTAGTGAGACAGAAGGTTGGTTAGATAAACAAACAGGTAATTTTGCTGACATTTTAAGATTATAAGGCTGAACTTGACATGAAACGCCCTCCGTCTACTGAGATATCTTCTTACAATGTTGCAGTCTACAGTATTTCTCTGTTGCAATCGTGATATCACAATAATTAACCCTGATCACTATCAGACTGCTGTTGTGTTTGCGATAAGGAAAAATAAGGAGGTGGAGGGGGTGTGGTCTCTAAACACTGTTGAGAACCGGGATAGGAAAGTAACTGTATTAAAATATGCGCTGTCCTTATAAATAAACTGCATAGTTGCAATCTATACAAAGAGAGAGAGAGATCGACTTAGAATATCACATACAGGTTTAATAATGATTTGATCTGCTGTAGTTAGAAATCAAGCTGTTTTAATCTTCTAAGCAATGGCTTATTATGCTATGCGATCCTGGCGCCATCTTGTGGATAGATAACGTCAACCGTCTTTGGCTAATGGACGCCGACACGCTGTCTCTCGGAAATTATAAATACTTAGAAATAGGCTCTATCCTTATAAATAAACTGCATAGTTGAAATCTACACAACTACTAAAAAAGCCTCATCCAATAGCTGCAATATTTGTCTAACTGTAAAGTGTCCTCTTGTCGCTGTATGTGGGTGGAGTAATACAAAGGTGAAGGGTGGAGAGGCTGGACTAGTGCTGTTATTCCAGAATATCTCACGGCTATCAGCCAATCAGATTCAAGAACCAGACAGAACTGTTGTATATAATATAATATAATATAATATAATATAATATAATATAATATAATGTGGAGTTTGCATGTCTTCCCTACGTTCGCGTGGGTTTCCTCCTCCGGTTTCCCTCACCGTCCAAAGACACATGGTACAGGTGAGTTGGTTAGGCTAAATTATCCGTAGTGTATGTGTGTGTGAATAAGTGTGTATGTGTTTCCCAGTGATGGGTTGCAGGTCAATATTATTATCCTCAGGGTTGCAGCTGGAAGGGCATCCGCTGCATAAAACAAATGCTGGATAAGTTGGCGGTTCATTCCGCTGTGGCGATCCCGGATTAATAAAGGGACTAAGCCGAGAAGAAAATGAATGAATAATATAACATAATAGAAGCGGCGCAGGGGTTAGCACGATTGCTTCACAGCAAGAAGGTTGCTGGTTCGAGTCCAGTTGGCAATTCTGTGTGGAGTTTGCATGTTCTCTCTGTGTTGGTGTGGGTTTCCTCTGGGTGCTTTGGTTTCCCCCACAGTCCAAACACATGCGCTATAGGGGAATTGATTATCTAAATTGACCGTTGTGTGTGAGTGTGAATGAGAGTGTATGGGTGTTTTGCAATACTGAGGGGCGGCTGGAAGGGCGTTCATTGTGTAAAACATATGCTGGAATAGTTATCGGTTCATTCCGCTGTGGTGACCTGATAAATCAGAAACTAAGCTGAGGGAAAATGAATGTATTAATAAACAATTATTTGAATATTTGGAATCTGAGTGTACAAAAGAAAATCTAAATATTAAGAAAATTGCCTTTAAAGTTGTCCAGTTAAGTTCTTAGTAATTCATATTACTAATAAACAAAGTTTTGATAGATTTACATAAGGAAATGTAATAAATGTCTTCATGAAACATGATCTTTACTTAATATTGTAATTATTTTAAGCATAAAATCCTTTATATTTTGGCTCATACAATTTATTTTTATACCTGTGCCACACAAGACTGATATTGTGGACTCAAATGTATCAATTAATAATTATTTAATTAATGATTCATATTTAAATCATTATTAAGTGAAATTAAATATGCATTTGTAAAAAGGCTTTACTTTCTCAGTCGAGGAGCTGAGTTGGTTTCAGTTCATGGAGAGGCTGCGGCTGCCGGCTACATTAATGTAGTCATGGTAACAGTCTCACACTGCACTTTCAGTCCCATAGAAAGCAGAGCGTAGAGGAGCTGAAGGAGCATAGGAAGGCCTGAAGAAACGCTAAAGAAATTCATATGTGTATTGTTATTTAAACACTTTGAAATGTCAGTAAGCGGACTAAGCTGATAGACCATTTAAGGGATGTAAACAATAACAATGGTCCTAATGCATTTCATGTTTTCCATCTTTAATCTCCAAAGCTTTTCGATTAACCAAAAAGGTTCACATATTGATAAATAAGGTCATGATAGCTGTTTTAACTTTAAGATATGATTGAATTGCCTCTTGAAACGGTTATAGTTTAACACGGGTGTAGATTTAGGGTGGACGGAGGGGACGCGTCCCCACCAATATCTGCCAACTGTTAAAATGTCCCCATCAAAGATTTAATTCACTTTAAAAAAATCGCGCTGTTAATATTAAACTAGACATGCAGAAAGGGTTAAATCCCGTTCTCTCCTCAGGTCACACTGCCCACAAACACATATGATCATTGTGATTGGCTGTGTTTATTTTTTTCCCCAATTCTTGTTTAACGGAGAGAAGATTTTTATCAACACATTTCTAAACATAATAGTTTTAATAACTCATTTCTAATAACTGATTTATTTTATCTTTGTCATGATGACAGTAAATAATATTAGACTAGATATTTTTCAAGACACTTCTATACAGCTTAAAGTGACATTTAAAGGCTTAACTAGGTTAATTAGGTTAACTAGGCAGGTTAGGGTAATTAAGCAAGTTACTGTATAATGATGGTTTGTTCTGTAGACCAGTGTTTCCCAACCCTGTTCCTGGAGGCACACTAACAGAACATATTTTGGATGTCTCTCTTATCTCACCCATTCACTTCAGGTTTTGGAGTCTCTTCTAATCTTCTGGTGAGTTGATTCAGGTGTGTTGGATTAGGGAGAGCTTAAAAATGTGTACTGTTGGTGTGCCTTCAGGAACAGGGTTGGGAAACACTGCTGTAGACTATCAGAAAACAGTAGGTTAAAGGGGATAATAATATTGACCTTAAAAAAATAAAAAACTGCTTTTATTCTAGCTGAAATAAAACAAATAAGACTTTGTCCTGAAGAAAAATTATTATCAGACATACTGTGAAAATTTCTTTGCTCTGTTAAACATCATTTGGGAAATATTTAAGAAAGACAACAAAATTCAAAGGGAGACGAATAATTCTGTGTATATGTATGTATGTGTGTGTGTATATGTATATGTATATATATATATATATATATATATATATATATATATATATATATATATTTTGTATTGACCCGTCCCCACCAATGTCAAGTGCAAACCTACGCCCTTGGTTCAACAACAAGCAGGAAATGTTCATGGCCATTTGACATGACCACATAGAAATGGTCTATAGCACATTTGTTATTATCTTCAGAAAATTTTAAAGACAGTGAGACTTGAAAGTTGTCATCTTGTTTGTGCTGCATAGCTGAGTGATACTCTATTTATATATATATTTATATATATATATATATATATAAAGAAACAATAAACATAAACAATAATCATTGCCAATAATCATTTCAAGACAAACCTGTTGTGACTGAGATTATTGGTGGATAAATGATTGTAAGTTTTTTTTAAAGGGGTGGTCCACAGTGTGTTTTTAAGGCTTGGTTGTGTGGTTCTAAAACTTGTAAAAGACCACGTTATTTTTTCATATATTTTACATTGGTTTTATACAGCTACGCCCTCAAGAGGCTCTGATTGGTCCGCTAATATAATGTGCTGTGATTCGCGGATTGGCTCCATGTCACTCCCCTACAAGTGCATGCTTTTTTCAGTGTGTAAACAGTCCAATCATAGCAGCTGTTAGCTCCTTTAGCTGCCTGAATCAGAAATGAAGAGCACACAGCTCACGCCTGCTCTCTAATATAAAATCTGACAAGTGTCTTTCACATATATTCAGGTTATACGCATGTGTAAGTAGTATGAAACGTTCACATATCTTAGCTAGTTGGTTATTTGAGACGGAAAGCACGAGCTGCTGAAGATTGTGGCTGTTTACAGGGGTTTGATGGATAAATATGAATTTGTAGCTAAATTGTTAGCGGTGCCAAACAGCATTTCCTATTGTTTACATCCTTGTTTACGTCCTCGCTACAACATACTGTTAATGCTAGAAACTGTGCCTGTAGTTGATCAATTTTAACAAGTAAAATACTTACAGGTTGTGGCTCACACTCCACAGCGTCGTCTGTTGGAGGAGTTTTAGCCGAATCCAGCACTGAACTGGGAGAGATTCTGAAGGTTCTCCCTTGTCAAATGCTAGAGTCATATCTCTTTTTATAATTATCTGCTACATAATTAACATTCAATTGTAAGCACTTCTCTTCTTATGTTGTGTCCTTTGGAAGCTCAAATACAGAAACAGAAGAAGCTGCAAATAGCAGCGATTGGACGGCATTTTAGCTTTCTCTGCTGTAACATTACAGCGCCTCTTACCACGCCCCTTCGTTGTGCAGGGTGTGTGTGCGAGGTGAATTCACATAACCTGAAGCCCTTGTGATCTCACAAGACCGGATGCTAATAGACCGTTTTGCTAAGCTAACTCTGCAAAAGCCAAAGTCTCCCCTTTGAGCTTATTACATTCAGAGATGTTGTTTATGTTACATTTGAATGGGCGTGGCTAAATATATGTTTTTGCTAACTGCGACTCTCTGATTGGTGGAATTTGCTAGCATCATGGATAATGTCAATCAAGTCTCCCACCCTCTCAAAATACTGAGATATTTGCGCGAATGTATGTGTATACAGTCACCGGCCACTTAATTAGGTACACCTGTCCAACTGTTCATTAACTCAAATTTCTAATAAGCGCAATCACATGGCAGCTACTGAATGCATTTAGGCATGTAGATATGATCAAGACGATCTGCAGCAGTTCAAACTGAACATCAGAATGGGGAAGAAAGGTGATTTATGTGACTTTGAACATGGTATGTTTCTTGGTGCCAGACGGGCTGGTCTGAGTATTTCAGAAACTGCTGATCTACTGGGATTTTCACGCACAACCATCTCTAGGGTTTACAGAGAATGGTCCGAAAAAGAGGAAATATCCAGTGAGCGGCAGTTCTGTGGGCACAAATGCCTTGTTAATGCCAGAGGTCAGAGGAGAATGGTTAGACTGGTTCCAGCTGATAGAAAGGCAACAGTAACTCAAATAACCACTTGTTACAACTGAGGTCTGCAGAAGAGCATCTCTGAACACACAACACATCTAGCCTTGAGCCGGATGAGCTACAGCAGCAAAAGACCACACCGGGTGCCACTCCTGTCAGCTAAGAACAGGAAACTGAGGCTACAATTCACACAGGCTCACCAAAACTGGACAATAGAAGATTGGAGAAACGTTGCCTGGTCTGATGAGTCTCCATTTCTGCTGCCACATTCAAGACATCAAGAATGTCATGAAAGCATGGATCCATCCTGCCTTGTATCAACGGTTCAGGCTGGTGGTGGTGGTGTAACAGTGTGTGGGATATTTTCTTGGCACACTTTGGGCCCATTAGTACCAACTGAGCATTGTGTCAACACCACAGCCTACCTGAGTGTTGTTGCTGACCATGTCCATCCCTTTATGACCACCGTGTACTCATCTTCTGATGGCTACTTCCAGCAGGATAACACACCATGTCACAAAGCGTGAATCATCTCAGACTGGTTTCTTGAACATGATAGTGAGTTCACTGTACTCAAATGGCCTCCACAGTCACCATATCTCAATCCAATAGAGCACCTTTGGGATGTGGAGGAACGGGAGATTCGTATCATGGATGTGCAGCCGACAAATCTGCTGCAACTGTGTGATGCCATCATGTCAATATGGAGCAAAATCTCTGAGGAATATTTCCAGTACCTTGTTGAATCTATGAGGATTAAGGCAAAAGGGGGTCCAACCTGGTACTAGTAAGGTGTACCTAATAAAGTGGCCGGTGAGTGTATATGTGTGTGCATTTCAACAGACAGTTGAATAATATGCATATCAGCTGCTTTAGATGAACAGTTTTACATTGTTGCATCAGTTTTAATTTGACTGTGTTATTTGCATTTGTTTATTTGCATTCTGGGATTGTAGTTTTTTCTCAAGACTGTTAAGTCTTGTTGCTCAAGGCTTTTTTTTTGCCTTTTCAGGTGTAGTTTAATACCCAGTCTGCTTTGTTGCTTTAGGACAGCGATCATCAGATGAATGTGTGGTCCATTGAGCTGACAGTATCTGACACTCCATGACATTCAGGAACAAACACAGCTGTCAGTGAGACGTATTCATTGCAGCCTGTCACTCTGATAGAGACCAACACACTGACATCTCTCTCTCTCTCTCTCTCTCTCTCTCTCGACACAGAGGAATGATGATGAGGCCATCGTGGACAGAGGAGGAACTCGCTCCATGCTTAAAGCTGGATTTGAGAAGGAGGAGCTAGAAGGTACACACACACACACACACGCACGCACGCACGCACGCACGCACAAAATAATTATAAGCTGTGTCTGAGAGCAAAACGATGCTCAGAGAGCATTATGTTGGTTTGAGAAAGGAGTCTGTGGGTGGCTGACATTGGATGTGTGTGTGTGTCCTGGGTTCTGTGCTGTATTTCTGCTGTGTGTGTGCCTCTGAATGACATGAACAGACAGCAATGGTGGGCTGAAGGAGGGCTGGTGTTTGTGTGTGTTTCACAGGGGAAGAAGAGCAGCTCCTGAAGCATCTTTTCTTAGGATCACACATGACGTCAGCTGCTCTTCTGCTCCTCTTTGTGCTATTTTTACACCCTAGTGTGTGTGTGTGTGTGTGTGTGTGTGACAGAGAATAATTACAGTATTGCAGTTATAATAATAAATGGGTCATCAGGTCTTTTATTTTCATATAAATAGCTGCTCCATTTCCTACACACCCTCGAAATAAGCATGTGCATTTATTTTTGTCCCAGGTTTATATACAGTCATTATAAATATGCATTTACAATTTTTATTGTTGAACTACAAAGACCAGGGGTGACCAACCCTGCTCCTGGAGATCTACCGTCCTGCAGATTTCAGTTGCAACCCATATCAAACACACCTGCCTGTAATTATCAAGTGCTGTTCACGTCTTGATTAATTGGTTCAAGTGTGCTCGATCAGGGTTGGAATTGGAAAAACTCAGCAGCAAGGTAGATCTTCAGAAACAGGGATGAGCACCCCAGGCATAGACCTTAGACCTTAACATACAGCTCATACGTGTGTGTCTGTGTGTGTGTGTGTGTGTGTGTGTGTGTGTGTGTGTGTGTGTGTGTGTGTGTGTATGTAAGCTGTATACTGTATTGAAATATTTATGCATTTGACAGATTTTTCCAAAAGAACTTGCATTTCACTGAAGGTTTACATTCATACATGTCAAGGGCTAATAATAATAATAATAATAATAATAATAATAATAATAATAATAATAATTGATACATTTATTTATGAAGTAATAAATCATTTAATAAATAATAATAATAATAATTATTATTATTATTATAATAAATACATTTATTTATTTATCAAGTAATAAATAATTAAAAAAAATAATAATAAATAAAGAAAAAAATGCATTTATGAAGTAATACATTATTAAATAAATATTAATAATAATAAATAAATGCATTTATTTATGAAGTAATAAATTATTTAATACATAATAATAATAATAATAATAATAATAATAATAATAATAATAATAATAATAATACTAATACTAATACTAAATAAATACATTTATTTATGAAGTAATAAATAACTTAATAAATAATAATAATAATAATAATAATAATAATAATAATAATAATAATAATAAAGGAAAAAAATGCATTTATGGAGTGATACATTATTAAATAAATATTAATAATAATAAGAAATTTATTTATGAAGTAATGAATCATTAAATAAATAATAATAACAATAACAATAATAATAATAATAATAATAATAATAATAATAATAATAATAATAATAATAATAATAATAATAATAATAAAATGCATTTATTTATGAAGTAATATATTATTTAATAAATATTAATATTAATAATAATAATAATAATAATAATAATAAACAATTAAATACATTTATTTCTGAAGTAATTATTTAATAAATAATAATAATGTTAATAATAATAATAATAATAATAATAATAATAATAATAATAATAATAATAATAATAATAATAATAAATACATTTATTTAGGAATTAATAAATCATTTAATAAATAATAATAATTATAATAGTAATAATGACAATAATAATAGTAATAGTGAATACATACATTTATTTATGAAGTAATAAATTGTTTAATAAATAATAATAATATTAATAAATTGATAAATTCCCCTATAGCGCATGTGTTTGGACTGTGGGGGAAACCGGAGCACCCGGAGGAAACCCACGTCAACACGGGGAGAACATGCAAACTCCACACAGAAATGCCAACTGACCCAGCCGAGGCTCAAAGCCCAGCCAGTGACCTTCTTGCTGTGAGGTGACAGTGCTAACCATTGAGCCACCGTGCTGCCCTTATTATTATTATTATTATTATTATTATTATTATTATTATTATTATTATTATTATTATTATTATTATTATTATTATTATTATTATTATTATCATTATCATGCGCTATAAGTGAATTCGGTGATCTAAATTGACCTGTAGTGTATGAGTGTGTGTGAATGTGAGAGTGTTTGGGTGTTTCTCAGTACTGAGTTGCAGCTGGAAGGGCGTACGCTGCGTTAAACATATGCTGGATAAGTTGGCAGTTCATTCCGCTGTGGCAACCCCTGATAAATTAAGGGACTAAGCCGAAGTAAAGAGGATAAATGAATAAAATTGACCTGTACTGTATGAGTGTGTGTGAATGTGAGAGTGTTTGGGTGTTTCCCAGTACTAGGTTGCGGCTGGAAGGGCATCCGCTGCGCCAGAATAGTTGCTGGTTCATTCTGCTGTGGTGACCCCTGATAAATAAGCGACTCAACCGAAGGAAAATGAATGAATGAATATTGGGCCTCATATTGCTTATGTTTTGGCTTTACAGTGGTTTTTAAAGTGTAAAATCTCCCGTATGCTGTGTCGTGACAGTGGTTGAGCTCAAATATTCTCCGTTATCCTGCATTCCCCTGAATAGACAGACTGGCATTGTGTGGATATGTGGAGTTTCGTGCTATAATAAGCCATCTGTTGAGATATATTGAAAATATAAGCTGGATTGAAAGTAATGCTTGTGACAGCATAAACAAAACTTTCTCTGGCTTGTTAATATCTGCAGTTTCAGATATTAAAGTAATGTTATCTCTTCATATTCAGATTTATAAGCCAGTGGACTTAATGGTGCATGAGCAAAAACATATTTACTGCTCATATTCACTGGTATTCTGTAGTTTACTCAATCTAGTAATGCCAGTAACAGATTGTGGCACAAATTTAATAAAGCAGGGACATAACGGACATTTTAAACATAGGGGGGACGGCTGTATGAGATCATACGTTATACGAGATCATACATATAATTATTGTAGTTATTAATCACCTGTTTCTAAATGGTCTGTCTCTTAAAGTGAGGGGGACGTTTTCTTTACTTTAATAAAAAGTAGATTTTTATTTTGGATTAATTTTTTTACACTGAAAACAAAGTATTAGACCAGGGATCACCAAACTTGTTCCTGGAGGTCCGGTGTCTTGCAGATTTTAGCCCCAACCCTAATCAAACACACCTGAACAAGCTAATCAAGGTCTTACTAGGTACATGTATACTTGAAACACCCAGGCAGGCGTGTTGAGGCAAGTTGAAGCTAAACCCTGCAGGGCACCGGACCTCCAGGAGCAAGATTGGCGACCCCTGTTTTTTATGTAAAAAAATTATATATATATATATATATATATATATATATATACCCTATTTACTGTTTTCAACTAATTTCTAAACATAATAGCTTTAATAACTCATCTCTAATAACTGATTTAGTTTATCTTTGCCATGATGACAGTAAATAATATTGGACTAGATATTTTTCAAGACACTTCTATACAGCTTAAAGTGACATTTAAAGGCTTAACTAGGTTAATTAGGTTAACTAGGCAGGTTAGGGTAATTAGGCAAGTTATTGTATAACGATGATTTGTTCTGTAGACTAGCAAAAAAAATATAGCTAACATGGCTAATCATTTCGATCTTAAAATGGTTCATAAAAAATTAAAAACTGCATTTATTCTAGCCGAAATAAAACAAATAAGACTTTCTCCAGAAGAAAAAATATTATCAGACATACTGTGAAAATTTCCTTGCTCTGTTAAACATCATTTGGGAAATATTAAAATTGAAAAAAAATTTAAAGGGGGGCTTATAATTCTGACTTTAACTGTGTGTGTGTGTGTATATATATATATATATATATAGCAATATTTTACTGCTAAATGTATAATATATTGAAACTTAAAAATGTATTTTAATAATAATCTAAATCTTTATTTTGCCAAATAAAAAAATCATTTATATTACATTCACCAAAAACAAATGACATATTTGCTGCTTATATTCACTGGTATTCTGTATTGTGCATTATAGATATGTTGGCTTTATGGGTACATATTTGATTTCAATTGTAAATGAACATTAAAGATAGATCTAAGTAAATAAATAAGGTTAAGTTTGCCAAAGCTGAAATAAAATTAAAGATATCATAGCTTCAAAATAAATATAAATAAAACTCTAAAAACACATAAAATGAGTCAAAATGAAACTGGAATCATGAACAATAAAAATAATAGCAATAATAATTCAAAAATTAATAAATATATTAACAATATGTAATATTCTATTATAAATTCATTATATTTGTATATGTTATACATTTACAGTGCCCTCCACAAATACTGCAGTTTTGGTAATATGATAAAAAATTGCCTTATTTTTCAAATTTTGATAATTTGCTGAAAATATTAACCAAAAAAGCTCTGCTCTGAGAGAATTAATCGAAGTGTTATGAATCAGCAATAAGAGGATGTTAGTCTGTCCGGTACAAAAGCAGTTCGGAGGACAGTTCAAGTGGCAAAAAAGATCTATAAAAGCCAACAATGACAAATCAACACAGATATTTTGAAAGGCTTTCAAGACTCTCATCTCAAAGCAGAGTCAAGCATCTTGTTATTTTGTTAGTTTTTTGAGTAAAAGTTCAAAGTTAAATAAAATAATATTTTTTTATAGACTTCTAAGGTGCCAGTACAGCATTAGAGAAGGGCAGTTTTTTAGATAAACTGTATTTTAGATAAAAATATTATTAAATACCAATGCTTTATACAGTAAATAATATCTAAAAATAACCCATATACCCATTTTTTGTTGCATGGGTGTTAGCTTAATACATATAAAATATATAACCATTTAATAGGCAAAATGCATTGTATTAGTCAAAATTATTGCCAGAAAATGCCAAAAATTACCAATCAAAACTGCCAAAGATTACCTTCAATGATGAGATTTTGTAAACGTCCTTTCAGAAATGTATCTAAACATCATTTTTGATTAGTAATGTGGAATTTGGACAACTTTAAATGTAATCTTCTCAGTATTTAGATTTTTTTTTTACAAATATTTCTCTATCCTAGCATGGATGGATGATAGATGATAGATGGATAGATAGACTGACAGACAGACAGACAGACAGACAGACAGACAGACAGACAGACTGACTGACTGACTGACTGGAAGGATGGAGGACGGACAGACAATGAATGGATGGATGGACAGTTGAATGGATGAACAGATGGATGTATGGATGAAGGGAGGGAGGGATGGACGGATAGATGGATAGATGAACAGATGGATGGACGGATGTTTGGATGGACGGACCAAATGGATGGACAATGAATGAATGGATGGATGGATGGATAGATGGATGGATGAACAGATGGAAGGATAGACGATAGATGGATGGATGAACAGATGGATGGAAGGATGGACAAATGGACTAACGGATGGATAGATAAATGGATGGATGGATGGCTGAACGGATAGATAGATAGATAGATAGATAGATAGATAGATAGATAGATAGATAGATAGATAGATAGATAGATAGATAGATAGATAGATAGATAGATAGATAGATAGATAGATAGATAGATAGATGCATAGATGGATGGATGGATGGATGGACAAAATGGATGTATAGTAGTAAAAAGGATAGATGGATGGATAGAAAGATGAACATACGGATAGATGAACAGATGGATGGACGATAGATGGATGGATGGATGCATGGACAAAATTGATGGACGATGGATGGATAGATTGGAAGGATGGACAAAATAGATGGATGGATGGACGGACGGACAAAATAAATATACTGATGGACGGACAAAATGGATGGATGATAGATGGATGGACGGATGGATGGTTAAACAGATGTACTGGATGAATGGATGAACAGATAGATAGATAAACAAAATAGATGGCATATAGATAAATAGATGGATAGATGGATGAATGGATGGATGGACAGAATGGATGGCCACATTTTTTCTGTATCCTAGCAAACCATTCATCAATGGAAAGCTTACTGTATTTATTCCATTTTAAGATGATGTATATGTCTTAATTTCCAAAAATGGTTTCATGGTCTGCATATGGTGTCTTTGATGAAACACACCTCTGAGTCCTGCATGTTTTTAAATGCCACGACTTTCAGCATTTGTAAACATAACGTGCCGGCCATATGAAATCCAAAGCTGTACAAATGGATCTATAATGGATCTATAAGTCCATGACATTGAGCCATTTTCCATCATAGGACAAGGCTTTCGGTGCTTTTCATAATGTTACATAATTCACAGACACCAACAGATGTAATTTAAGCCTTGTTTCATCCCGTCAGCACCTATTTAGAGGCATTTTTAACAGCCAGGAAGAGATAGATTTACTTTTGTAGGTTGGCGTTAGTCTATATATGCTATAAATGTCTGTGTGCGTGACGTGAGAGTATAAACATATGGACAGATGTTACATTTTCCCATTTCATAAGCCCAATTTTTGACCCTGTGTTGACCTCTGAATCATTCATATGAAATTAAAGAGAGCTGTTATTCATCTGGTTTAACACAGGGTGTGTATATGAATTAAAAAATAATGTCAATGTTATGATTTAATGTTTAAAAATGTTTGTTTACATGTTAACATTTCTTTCTGGTACTGGAATCTGATTGGCTGACAGCTCTTTCATGTTCGAGTAATAGTAGCACCGTTCCAGCATCTTCCCATATGAAAAAACTATTGTCAAAAATTGCTGGAAAATTTACAGTGTTAGAGGTGTGAATCTACACTGGTCTCACGGTTCAGGTTAAGATTATCATGCCATCGATTCGGTTCAATTCGATATCTCGGTGCATCACGGTGCATTGACGATGCTTTCCATACAGAGTTTTATATTTTCACAGCAATTCTTGTATTAAAATGTATAAATATATTAATATATTATTTGTAATACAATTGTGTCCTTTAATACAAACAGTCAGATATATAAACTGTACCTTTAAACAACACGAGCATTCATAGCAAATAAACAGATAAAAATATCCCGCTCGCTTTCTGAGCCTTGTCTAGCAAGTTCTATCTTACACCCTTTTGATTGGTCACGCGCTCAACAGAAAGGGCTGCGATTGGCTCTTACGTGCTGGCGCTCTTCACAGATGAGTGACTGATAAATGGCAGCGGCGATCACAGCTGATCCATGATAGACATGGTGGAGAAAACTTTGCAGACACGCGCTTGTGCCTGTATCCAGAAGTATCGCTGTAACAGCCGAGAGGAGAGGAAAAGTCACGCCAGCAGGTCAAATGGGCCACAGTGAGTGAGAGAGAAATAGAGTTTACTTTCAATCTGTCAATGGCAGTGAAATAGGGGCTTCTGCTGTAAGTGTCAGTGAAAGACTGTCTAGCAAACACACACGTATTGTGTGTGCACAGTTTCTGCGTTTTTTAAGTAGTTGGAGCGTTTTAAATACTCACGCTCACCTCCCTTAGCTTACTGTGGCGACATAGCACATATGAGATAAATGACGTCAGTACATAATAACCGGTTATGATTATTACTGAACCGATACCGAATTGTCTGGGTCTGCATTGTGGTGCACCGAAGAAACAATTAATTTTGACACCCCTAATGACTGGCAATTTTCGTTGACAGTAATACTGTAAATTTTACAAGTGCTCTGTAAATTAAGAATTGCTTATTCTGTTTATAGATAGATAGATATTTAGATTTTAGATTTTTTTTTTTACAAATACTTCTCTATCCTAGCATGGATGGACAATAGATGGATGGAGGAATGGATAGATAGATAGATAGATAGATAGATAGATAGATAGATAGACAGACAGACAGACAGACAGACAGACAGACAGACAGACTGGAAGGATGGAGGACGGACAGAAAAAATGAATGGATGGATGGACAGATGGATGGATGAACAAATGGATGTATGGATGAAGGGAGGGAGGGATGGATGGATGGATGAACAGATGAATGGACGGATGGATGGATGGACGATAGATAGGGGACAGATGGATGAATGAACAGATGGATGGATGGATCAAGGTAGGGATGGATGGTTAAATGAATGGATGGATGGATGGATAAATGGATGGATGAACAGATGGACAGATAGATGGATGGATGAACAGATGGAAGGATGGACAAATGGATGGATGGATGGATGGATGGATGGCTGAATGGATGGATGGATGGACGGACGCATAGATAGATAGATAGATAGATAGATAGATAGATAGATAGATAGATAGATAGATAGATAGATAGATAGATAGATAGATAGATAGATAGACGAATGGACAGACAGATGGACGGATGGACAAATGGGTGGACAAAATGGATAGATAATAGTTAGATGAATGGATGGACAGACGGACTGACGCATGGATGGAAGGATCAATGGACAAAATGGATAGACAATATATGGATGGATGGATGGATGGAAAGACGGACTGATGCATGGATGGATGGATGGATGGACAGAGGGACGGATGGACAAGATAGATGGATGGATGGATGGATAGATGGATGGATGGAATGATGGACGGACGGACGAACGGATGGAAAAAATAGATGGGCGATAGATAGATGGACGATAGATAGATGGATAGACGGATGGGTGGACAAAATGGATGGAAGATAGACAGACAGACAGGCGGAAGGATGGACGCACGGATGGACGAAAAATAGATGGATGGATGGATGGACAGAAGGACAGACGGATAGATGGACAAAATGGATGGATGATAGATGTATGGATGGATGTATGGATGGATGGATGCATAGACTGTCCGATTGCAGCTGTGCTGTAAAACTAAAGGACAATTGTAATTGTAAATTTACAGTGCGCTTGTAAATTTTGCCAGTAATATTGTAAAAACGGCCTGTAATACTGTAAAATTTACAGGCGCACTATAAATTTGTATTTACAATTGTGCTGTAAAACTAAATATATTCTGAATATATTCAGTTGACACCATCATGTGATGGAATACTAAAACTAAAGAGTTTAGTTTAATTAATTAGTGTTTAATTTAAAGAGTTATTAGTACTTTATTGCAGCCCAGATCAATGTTGTGTCACATGATGTGACAAGTAGTCAAGTAATAAGTGGGATAATGTACATCCAGCCAGTTGTTTTTCTCAGTTTAAAGCCCTTCAGTTTTATACAACAGCTGCTGAAAAAAATTTATCCTGCTTTATTACATTATATATTATAACAGCTAGCTGGATGAATTATTCTTTGGTAAATTGAGCTTTTCCAGTGAATTGTGAAAACTGCAGTGTCTGAACCATTAGTCTGACTACATAGACATATATTTAAGGTGTACGTGTTAAAATTAGCAGCATCTGTTTAAAAACGTAGGCAGCTGTATAATTACATTACAATTGTATTTTATAACGCATATTTATGCAGTGTAATTATTTCAAATGAGACATGGAAAACAGTAATCTGCTGTCTAAGACTCAATTTTAGAGCAAATACTAAAATAACAGTGAATGTGTTTTTGCCATAATGCATTGCAACAGCTATGGATGGATGGAAGTGATAAATTGACAAAATGATGGATGGATGAATGTATTGATGGATGCGTGGATGGATGAACACACAGGATGGATGGATGAATGGACAAAGTGATAAATTGACAAAATGATGGATGGATGAATGAACAGATAGATGAATGGATTGATGAACAGACAGGATAGATAATGGATGGATGGACAATATGATAAATTGACAAAATGATGAATGGATGAATGAATGAGTGGATGAATAGATAGATAAATGGATAGATGAACAGACAGGAGAGATGATGGTTGGATGGATGGATGGATGGATGGATGGACGGATGGATGGATGGACAAAGTGATAAATTGACCCGATGGATGAATGGATGAATAGATAGATGAATGGATGGATGAACAGACAGGAGAGATGATGGTTGGACGGATGGATGGATGGATGGACAAAGTGATAAATTGACCAGATGGATGAATGAAGGAATAGATAAATGAATGGATGGATGAACAGACAGGATAGATGATGGATGGATGGACAAAGGGATAAATTGACAAAATGATGAATGGATGAATGAATGAGTGGATGAATAGATAGATAAATGGATAGATGAACAGACAGGAGAGATGATGGTTGGATGGGTGGACAAAGTGATACATTGACCAGATGGATGGATGGATAGATGAATAAATAGATGTATGGATGAATGGATAGACGGGATGAATGATTGGTGTATCGATAGATGGATGGACAAAATGTTTGATGGATGGATAAATAGATAAAAAGATGGAATGGATGGATGAATATACAGATGGACTGACAAAATGGATTGATTGATGGATGGATGGATGGATGGACAAACTGATAAATTGACAAGATAGATGAATGGATTGATAGATGGATGGATGGATAGATGAATGAATAGATGGATGGATGAATGGATGAACATAGAGATGGATCGATGGACGGACAAGATAGATAGATAGATAGATAGATAGATAGATAGATAGATAGATAGATAGATAGATAGATAGATAGATAGATAGATAGATAGATAGATAGATAGATAGATAGATAGATAGTTAATATCACAACATCACAAACACCTCATGAACTAAAGTTTGTGTGTATGTGTGTGTGTGTGTGTGTGTGTGTGTGTGTGTGTGTGTGTGTGTGTGTGTTTCTTTGGTTTAACAGGTCACAGGACTCTGTACATTGGTGTTCATGTTCCTCTGGGCAGAAGAACCCGCCGCCGCCATCGGCATCACGGACACCGACACAGAAAGCGGAGCAGAGAAAGAGACTCCGGAGTCGAGGATGGACGAGAATCACCTTCATACAGTAAATAACCAACATAATCAAATAATGCATTCCTGTCTGAATAATAATTTAATCTTGTTAATGTTAAGTCAGTCTAAACTTGCATCCCAAATGGCACACTATGCACTTACATTTAGACACGCACTGCAGTGTATGAGTTCAGTGTTGTCCCAAATGGAGCACTAATATTATTTTTAGTAAACGGAAATTCAAACCATTTGGTAACGTTTAACGCTAGCCGAATTAGTGAAGTGATCAAACTACCAAATAGTGCCTGTCATGAGTACAAACCATAGACTGTAAAATATATGGACGTAGCATCCGTGACGTCACCCATAGGTTTCTGAACACTGCAAAAGAATCTACAAGTAGGCGTGGCCAACTGTCACCATTTTGTTCGTGCGTCATCGCACCCACAGCGGGATACCAAACAATGGCAAAGAGGCGGAGAGTGAGCGGAGCTACAGACGCCTGCTGGCACTTTGCTTAGACCTGGTAGACAGACTTTACTTTGGGAGAAACGCTTGATAGTTTATTACCTGCGACTCGTTTGTGTTCTGACCACATGTGCTTGGCTGTACACTATATCAATAAAGTGTTTAGACTTTTAAAAACACTGTTGTAACACATTGAGCCACTAAGCATTGTTCTTATGACGTTATATGACGAGATAATTGTAAGAAATAAGTCCAAAAGGCAGCTGACTGTGTAAAGCCACATAAAACAAAACAAAAATACGATGAATATGCCGAGATCAGTGGCTAATCTGCCGGATTCAGCTGAGGTGAAGTGACGACGACCAGCGAGACCTAGCTGTCACTCAAGTGGCCACGCCCTTAATTATGCAAACTTAATATAACCTAAAATAAAGGAAATGGATGAGTTATAAAAAAATTCACCCCCCTCACAGTTGTCATGAAGGGTAATAATAGCTATATGACCCAAAATCATTCTTTGTACCAGGCTCTAAACACCTTTTTTTCTGCTGTAAAGTTGGCCATTCTAACAGTGGGCTCAATTGTAATTTGCTCTATTATGGAGCCAGGACTAGCGGAATTTTGGTGAATTGCAGTTTCAGTTACTTCCGTATTGGCTTCCCGAGGGAGAGCAGGAGGTTGCCGCTTGGTTCAAACACATTCAGCATCAGGAGGCGGCATAATCACTTATATAGGAGAGAATTAGACATTAAAATTGGGGATTTAATTACTTGACTCGATACTACTTAAAATCTCTACAAAAAAACGCATAGATAATATAAATTAAACTCTTTTAGATCTCAAATTCGTAGTGAAATAAATATTTAGCTAAGTAATTCAGTAATTTGTGAATTGATTTATATGGAACTGTTGAATATATTTACAGTATACTCAGGAGATGTGTAGCTTTTGACCTATTACTTTTCTGTGTTGCTCCAGGACTGATTTCACATATTTGTTTATGAAATATTAAAATGTTTAGTCCTGTGCAATTTTTTTAACATTACTCAAGCATCTATAACTTTTTTAATTTTGAGCATTATACACTCTAGATGATAGATAATAACGGCCAAAGTGTCTTCTTTCCAAAGATACTTAAACTGTGAATGTAGACCAAATTATTCACCAACTGTAAATGTTTTAGTTTGGGATGGTCAAGTGCCTCTGATGGTGAAGGAAAGAAGTACACCGATATAGTCTCAGAAAACTTTCTATAAAAATCTCATTTTGCATGCTATCTTCATCAAATTTGAAATATAAACTCACTTGACACTTGGCTTTCAAGTCATATTTTTTTCTAGGACATTACATTAATGTTTACTGTGTTTCTATATGGAAAGACAAATATTGAACACAATACATTTTTTTCTCATAACTTCATAATGTATAACTTTTTTATAATTTTTAACATTTAAATTCACCTTTTAATGCAGTAAAGCTTAGAGTGTCTTCTTTCCAATGATACCCAGTTTGTGTTTGTGGCTTACTGGAGTCAGGAACTGTTACTATTTAAAGTTACATAGGTGTAAATCCCCAAAAGACATAAGTGTACATATAAGTATTCGTAATTAAATGACCTAATAATAAACAGTAATGGCTTACTTTAATTTTTCTGTGGATAAGTAATTTAATTTCTTTGACTATTACTTTGTTTGCTGTCTAATTATCATTATGTGGCATTGCATTATAGGGGAATTACCAACCTACGTCACACGGGTTCAACCGCACATACCGGTTGCGAAAAAAGACCGGTTGCAATAGCAAACATGTGGTGTTGTGCGGTAGGATGCCAAAATCAAAAGTCCAAAAATAGAAAACTTAAGTTTTATCGTACACCACACTGCTTTTAATGCCAACTGCAGATGCCTAACAGCCATCATAAGAGCTGAATGGAGTGAGGACCTAATTAAAAATGCTGGACTCACGCTATGCTGAATCATACACATTACTCGTTTTTGATTGCAGCAATGATTTCACAAAACAGTTAAATATGGTGAATTAAACTGCAGACACTGAGCGCTCAGAATGAAATGTACACAGGTAAGTTCAAATACCCTGCCATACAGGTGCAGTTCGCTGTTAGAATGCTGTTGTTTTGCTTGTTGATGATTAGCCAGGCTTTGTACAGCTCCGTCTTCTTTCCTTGTCTTTGTCTAGGCAGAACCTCGGTTTTTAGCACTATAAAGTGTTGAATCTGTAATCCTGGAGCATTATTTCTTGCACATGACCACACAGAACAACATTGTAGGCACCAAAGACTTGTAGGCCTTTAACTTCTCTCTTGTAAAATCACTTGGTGTTTCAATGAGATAGTTATATATTTCGGACTGGATGCTTGGCCATTTCACCTTATTCAATATTCATTGGGAGGGTGCTATCGCAAATGGACCTGTCAGATGAACACCGCTCACTTTAACGTAAATTTTGCAATGAAGAAAAACTGTTTTAAGTTGATTTAAATGAAAACAAAGAAGAGGTCTGTCTAATGGGCAGATGCAAATCATGCCATAGTCTCGGACACCCCTGGTCTAGGACCTAGACCCTGGAGGGCCAGATTTCCTGCAGATTACAGCTCCAACTTGCCTCAACAACCTGTAATGATGTTTCTAGAGAGCCTAGTAAGAGCTTAATTAGCTTGCAGGACACCGGCCCTCTAGGACAGAGTTTGGACGCCCCTGGTCCTGGACCTATCACAATGAAAGCACAGTCCCTTCTAAGCTCATGGTTAATTTTTGGCACAATAAGGAGCTGCTGACCCGAGAGAACGAGTGGGCTTAAAGGGATTTATCAGCTCAGAAATATAAGGTGGGGAAGTTAACAGGGGTTTCAGTTAACAGGCAAATTTGCACCATTTGCAAATGAGCAACCGCTGACCCACTACTCACACACAGTGCATTACAGTAATCTAACAGAGTGGTCATAAAAGCATGGATTACTGTCTCAAACTGTTTTTTTTTGGTATATATTGCTTTATTTTTGATAGTTGTCTTAATTAGAATAAGCTAGATTTAACTACCACTCTAATATGATTGTCAAATTTGAAATCTGAGTCAAGATTAACCCCTAAATTGGCTAACGAATCCAAATTGACCAGAGGGATTCTAACGGTACCTTCAAAAACCATTACTTCTGTTTTGTTTTCATTCATAGATTTTCTTTTTGGCTTAGTCCCTTAATTAATCTGGGGTTGCCACAGTGGAACGAACCGCCAACTTATCCAGCATATGTTTTACACAGCGGATGCCCTTCCAGCTGCAACCCATCACTAGGAAACATCCATACACTCTCATTCACACACATACATTATGGACAAGTTAGCCTACCCAATTCACCTATACCGCATGTCTTTGGACTTGTGGGGGAAACCAGAACATGTGAACACTGGGAAAACATGCAAACTCCACACAGAAATGTCAACTGACCCAGCCGAGGCTCGAACCAGCGACCTTCTTACTGTGAGGTGATCGTGCTACTCACTGCGCCACCGTGATGCCCATTTTTTTGTTTTTATTAAATTTTGACCAGTTTAACAACTAAATTTGACTATTATTTGACTATTCTTTACATTTTGATGTGTTTTAATAGTAATGTGTGCATTTATTTTCTTATTAATTTTGAAATCTTCTCCTTATTTTATTTATTTAATTATTTATTAACAATTTAACATTTATTTTTGACATTTTTAATGCTTTTTTCCTCCAAACTTTTCCACAACCCCCCAATACAAGCACTGTTTGTGGCCCTCTGTCCGTCTCTGAACCCCAGTTTGTGAACCACTGTTCTACAAAACAAGCCAAAAATACTGAGGAAGCAATTCATTTTGTGTAGTGATCTTTTTTGTCTTTCTGCCTCCCTTTTTTCCTCCCGGTCTGCTTTCATCATCCTCTCTCTGTCGGCGTGTCCTGTTTTCTTCTGTCTTTGATGTTTTCTCTGTGGTTTGTTCGCTCTGATCTCGACAGGCTCATATTTGAGTGTTGCTCTTATAGCAGCTCACAATGACTCTGATTTCTAAAAAGAGCAGCAGAGCTTTATGATTGTCCACGTTACTAATGTTAAACAGCACAGTTTTAAGTCTAATAATGTTTGACTGTTTTAGCCTGATGACCTTTTGACGTTCTCAGGTGTTTATGTGAGGAATAATTGATGACGTGTCGTTGAATTATTAGGTGGTGATGAGGCCGCAATTTAACCCTTGTGTACTGTTCAGATTGACTCCCCTTTCATTATGTTAGTGGCTGTTTTTGCCCCATTGACTTCCATTATAACCACATTATTTGATTGCGAAGGCATGGCAGCATATAATCATATATTCTTGATTGTTGGTGGTTTTTCCTGTTGGGAAGAACTACAAGAAGATAAAATGTGTAATTTTTACTGTTGATCATCCATCACTGTCCATCAGCCAATCATAATCTACTATTCGAAAGCCCCATAGTATATGTTTCTAATTGTATTATTGCTGTTGCAGACACTCCGTCTCAGAGGGTTCAGTTTCTGCTGGGCACTGAGGATGATGACGAAGAGCACATCCCGCATGACCTCTTCACTGAGCTGGATGAGATCTGTCTGCGTGAAGGAGAGGATGCAGAGTGGAGAGAAACCGCCAGGTACTGAAACTGAACACTCTGCATTCACTAATTCTGTATACATTTATAGGTTCAGTGACAAATAAACATGTCTGAGAAGATGAACAATATTTGAAAAAGTCTTGTATCTATCTATCCATCCATCCAATCATCTATCTGTATATCCATCTGTATATATATATATATATATATATATATATATATATATATATATATATACACACACACACAGCTGAAGTCAGAATTATTAGCCCCCCTTTGATTTTTTAAAATTTTTTAATTAATATTTCCCAAATGATGTTTAACAGGGCAAGGATATTTTCACAGTATGTCTGATAATATTTTTTCTTCTGGAGAAAGTCTTATTTGTTTTATTTCGGCTAGAATAAAAAGCAGTTTTTAATATTTTAAAAAACATTTTAAGGTCAAAATTATTAGCCCCTTTAAGCTATATATTTTTTCGATAGTCTACAGAACAATTATTATACAGTAACTTGCCTAATTACCCTAACCTGCCTAGTTAACCTAATTAACCTAGTTAAGCCTTTAAATGTCACTTTAAACTGTATAGAAGTGTCTTAAAAAATATCTAGTCTAATATTATTTACTGTCATCATGGCAAAGATAAAATAAATCAGTTATTAGAGATGAGTTATTAAAACTGTTATGTTAAAAAAGAATTGGGGAAAAAAATAAACAGGGGGGCTAATAATTCAGGGGGTTTAATAATTCTGACTTTCAAGAAGTTCATTCATTTGTTAATTTTCCTTCGGCTTTGTAATGTATTCATCAGAGGTCGCCACAGCGAAATATTCATTCATTCATATCTTTATCCAATAATGTGATTTTTTTGGGCATATAACACTACTCATTCATTTGTTTGTTCATTTGTTCATTAATTTGTTCACTTGTTCATTCATTCATTCATTCATTCATTCATTCATTCATTCATTCATTCATGTGAATTATTTGGGCATATAACACTACTCATTCATTTGTTTGTTCATTTGTTCATTAATTTGTTCACTTGTTCATTCATTCATTCATTCATTCATTCATTCATTCATGTGAATTATTTGGGCATATAACACTACTCATTCATTTGTTTGTTCATTTGTTCATTAATTTGTTCACTTGTTCATTCATTCATTCATTCATTCATTCATGTGAATTATTTGGGCATATAACACTACTCATTCATTTGTTTGTTCATTTGTTCAATAATTTGTTCATTCATTCATTCATTCATTCATTCATTCATTCATTCATTCATTAATGTGAATTATTTGGGCATATAACACCACTCATTCATTTGTTTGTTCATTTGTTCACTTGTTCATTCCTTCATTCATTCATTCATTTATTCATTAATGTGAATTTTTTGACATATTACTCTACTTATTTGTTTTTTGTTTGTTTGTTGGTTCATTCATTAATGCTTCCATTTCTTTATTTATGCAATAATATGAGTTATTTGGACACATTACAATACTTGTCCATTAGTTAGTTCGTTCATTCATTCATTCATTCATTCATTCATTCATTCATTCATTCATTTATTCATTCAGAATGATCTGCCTACTATTTCAGCATATGTTTTACGATGTCCCTCCAGCTGAAACCCAGTACTGAGAAACACCCAAACACTCTCACATTCCCACACACTATTACATAAGGGCCAACTTATCCTATTCAAGTTCATCCAAGTCACCTAGAGCACAGGTGTTTGGACCGTCACCTCACAACAAGAAGGTCACTGGTTTGAGTCCGTTTCTGTTTGCATGTTCTCTCCGTGTTGGTGTGGGTTTCCTCTGGGTGCTCCGGTTTCCCCCACAGTCCAAACACATGTGCTATAGGTCAATTGAATGAACTAAACTGGCTGTAGTGTGTGTGAATGAGCGTGTATGGGTGTTTCTCAGTACTGGGTTGCAGCTGGAAGGGTATCCGCTGTGTAAAATACATGCTGGAAAAGTTGGAGGTTCATTCCGCTGAGGTGACCTCTGAAATAGAGACTAAACTGAAGGAAAATAAATGAATGAATGAGTTAAGAATAAAAGAAAATGCATATAAGAAAATAAATATGCAATAACACTTGCAGCCAGGTAATGTATGCATAAAATATACAAATATAAACTATATGAAGCTGTTGAATAAATCCAGAGGAATCCAAATAAACCCATTTGTCATTTATGTCATGCTTTTGAAAATCTTGACAGAGTTATTCAATGTTTGCAGGTGAATAAATAATAACCCTTTTTATTTAGTACACTTTTGCAGTGCTCTTCTAGGTAACCCAACTAAATAAGTCAATATGATTATGTTGCTCTTTCATCTGAATAGTTAATATTTTTTTTAAATATAGGGCACTGCAGTTTACATGCTGTCTGCTTCATGAAGAAAAAAAAAATCTGTGTAATACCCCATGCTGAGTGCACTTAGATGTGATGCCATATGACAATGTAGAAAGCATCATCATTATAAGTGCTTTATTTAGCCTTTCTGTTTTATTACTCACACACATTACACAACAATGGTTCTTTATATAACCTGAGTTCGCTTGGACTAATGCCGCTCAGCAGATTTAATGCATTAAAAATCACTCTCAGAACATACCAGAGCAGCCAAGAATCAATCTCTGAAAAACACTGAGCGTCAACACGAAAATATTGATCGAGCCTAATTACTTGTGAAATCATAAAAAACAGTATTAAGATGTTTGTAATGTACATATTAATAATATTCCAACTCTTTATGCTGTGTTAAGGAAATGTGTGTATAATTTTATGTGTTGATTGAATCTCTCAAGAAATTCAATTCTAAAGGTTTTAAGTGATCCCATAAGTATTACCACTCTTAGTATTGGAGTAAACAGTGTTGTATTATGTATATTAATGATCATAAATATATGATCATGTATATATATATATATATATATATATATATATATATATATATATATATATATATATATATGTTGGAGTGGCCTTTGAGATTTGTAACTTTATATATTTTTATAATTTTATAATATTTTTATATGTCCAAACATAAACATTACACCAAGTGGATTAAATTTCTGCTGTGTTTTGTGCAGGTGGCTGAAGTTTGAAGAGGACGTGGAGGATGGAGGCGAGCGCTGGAGTAAACCATATGTGGCCACTCTCTCTCTGCACAGTCTGTTTGAGCTGCGGAGCTGCATTATCAATGGTACTGTCATGCTGGACATGAGAGCCGGATCACTGGAGGAGATCGCAGGTACAGCTTTAAAAAAAGTCCTTATTTTGCTTCTTTCATGTCTTTCCTTGTGAGTTTTGTGTAATGTACGAATGAACAATGAACGAACAAACGAGTAGTGTAATATGTCCAAATGATTCCTATTAATGCACAAATTAAAGAACAAACAAACGAATGAAATGAAACAAACAATAGTATAATATGTCAGAATAATTAACATTAGTGTATAATAGCATAACTAAATGAATGAATGAATGAATGAATAAAGAACAAAACAATGAGCTAAATATGTCCAAATAATTTACATCAATGCGTAAATACATGAATGAATGAATGAATGAATGAATGAATGAATGAATGAATGAATGAATGAATGAATGAATGAAGAACGAACAAACTAAGGAACAAACAATGGACCAAAAATTTCCAAATAATTTACATGAATGAATGATTGAATGAATGAATAAATGAATGAATGAACAAACGAACAAACGAAAAACAAGAAGTCTAATATGTCCAATTAATCCACAAAGCCGAATATGTATAATTTAAAGAAAACATGTTATAAAATATTGCCAAAATGCAATTTAAAAGTGCCTCATTTTCTTTATGCCCCCCTCTATACCGTCTTGTTATTCTCACTTGATAGTTTGGTGAACTGTGACCTGAATATACTTTAGTGAGAGTCACCCTTTTATTCTTTCTTGAGCTCATAAAATGTTTGCCATCTTCAGTCAAATGAGCTTCCCTTGTCAAATTATCACATTGTAATAGGCTGTGTATGTGCGAGCCGCTGAGGAACACTTTAAACTGAGCTTTACACTTTAATCTCTGTGGGATTTGTGTAAGACAGCTCAAGTCATATGCACAGATGCAGTCTTTAAATGCTCAGGTAATCAGTGAAACAGAGTTCTGCTGTTCAATATTTCATGATTTGAGCTTGATAAAGTGTTAAATATTCAGTAAGGAGTGCAGAGACACTGAAAAACCAATAGCAGAGACCTTGCATATAAAGAATTGTATTTTTAAAAGGTTATTTTTAAGTCAATTTCAGTTTACAACCTTTTGGTAATTGTGTTATTGGTTATTTAGCTTGGTGCAAATATGTAAACATTCTTGATTTTGCTTGGTTATAAAATTAAAGGTGCTGCAACAAGCACAAAACTGTAATTAATCGTTTAAATTTTATATTAAATATTGATTATCTTGGGCGATGCAGTGGCGCAGTAGGTAGTGCTGTCGCCTTACAGCAAGAAGGTTGCTGGTTCGAGCCTCGGCTGGGTCAGTTGGCGTTTCTGTGTGGAGTTTGCATGTTTTCCCTGTGTTCGCATGGGTTTCCTCCGGGTGCTCTGGTTTCCCTCACAGTCCAAAGACATGCGGTACAGGTGAATTGGGTAGGCTAAATTGTCCGTAGTGTATCAGTGTGTGAATGTTTCCCAGAGATGGGTTGCAGCTGGAAGGGCATCTGCTGCGTAAAACATATTCTGGATAAGTTGGCGGTTCATTCCGCTGTGGCGACCCCGGATTAATAAAGGCACTAAGCCAAAAAGAAAATGAATAAATGTATTGATTATCTTCACTGTCATTGATTTATTATACACTACCTAACAGTAGTCTTGTCGTCAATCCCAGTTGTATGAGCAACACATAATAACTTGACTTCTGATCATTTGGAAAAGTGGCAGAAGGTGGATTTTACTGATAAATCATCTGTTGAACTGCATCCCAATCATCACAAATACTGCAGAAGACCTATTGGAACCCACATGGACCCAAGATTCTCATAGAAATCAGTCTAGTCTGGTGAAGGAAAAATCATGGTTTGGGGTTACATTTAGTATGGGGGCGTGCGAGAGATCTGCAGAGTGGACGGCAACATCAACAGCCTGAGGTATCAAGACATTTGTGCTGCCCATTACATTACAAAGCACAGGAGAAGGCAAATTCTTCAGCAGGATAGCGCTCCTTCTCATACTTCAGCCTCCACATCAAAGCTCCTGAAAGCAAAGAAGGTCAAGGTGCTCGAGGATTGGCCAGCCCAGTCACCAGACATAAACATTATTGAGCATGTCTGGAGTGAGATGGAGGAGGCATTGAAGATGAATCCAGAGAATCTTGATGAACTCTGGGAGTCCTGCAAGAACGCTTTCTTTGCCATTCCAGATGACTTTATTAATCAGTGATTTGAGTCATTGCAGAGATGTATGGATGCAGTCCTCCAAGCTCATGATGGAGTCAGACACAATATTCATTCTGTTTCCACTGCAGCATGACTTTATATTCTATACTGGACATTATTTCTGTTAAGTGACAAGACTTTAGCTAAGTCAGACCTTACTGCCCTAATGAAATCATTAAAAATCAAGGCATGATCATATTTTATTTTGGTAAAATAAGTGTAATCTAGAGGCCTTTGCCTTTCATAGAAGCCACTTCTGATACCAAATGATCAACTAGAAGTCGAGTTATTATTTGGTGCTCCTAAATCTTGGATAGGCGACAAGACTTTTGTCATATATATGTGTGTGTGTGTGTGTGTGTGTGTGTGTGTGTGTGTGTGTATAAATATTTATTGATTTATTTATTTTTTTTACAGAGAGATTAAAATGGAGTTACATATGTGAGGTATATGCATGTAAAAATAAAGTAACTTATTCTTGTGTACTGGTATAAAAAAGCGAAGAAATGTTCACATTTATAAATGATTGTGGTTTGAAGGATAGTGGCTTTAAAAAGAGTATTTTTGGAAATGCACTGTGATTCTTAAATAGAGCCTTTCAATATTTCATTCATAACGATAATGACTTCATTTATACTTAATAAGGACTATTAATAGGTTTTCCTTTTATAAGCACAGAAAAAAGTGAAATGGGACACATCCTAAAATATAGACAAAATCGACTTGGTAAATGTGTCTATATTGAAGAATATTTTGATAATATCCTGGGAAATTATCCTATTTTTGATATATTTATTTATTTCACTGATTTCAGAGGTCAAGAAAAAATGTAGGCCATCAGACACGTTTTCTGACCATGTGAATCATTGTTTGATGGCCTGCGTTTTATTTCTAACCAGTAACTTTTTTTCCATCCTATTTATATTGTTTTGAAGTTCTGTGAACATAGTGAACATAAAAAGAAAATACATATAATGACAACACAGGAAGTACATAATAATAATAATAATAATAATAATGTAATGGCAAGTTAGCCTTTAAATTAAAGAGTAATTGACAAAGATTAATCATGATTAATTGCATCTGAAATAAATGTTTGTTTTGGTATAACATATATGTGTGTATTCTTTGTATAATTATTAATTCCATACATTTCTATAGTGCTTTTCTGGACATAGCGCTTTACACATTTGTGGGGTGAGTCTCCTCATCCACTACCAGTGTGCAGCATCCACCTGGATGATGTGACGGCAGCCATATTGAGCCAGACCGCACACCACACACCAGCTGATTGGTGGAGAGGAGACAGAGTGCTGAAGCCAGTTATGACATGGGGATGATTAGGCCATGATGGACAGAGGCCAGTGGGCAAATTTGGCCAGGATGCCAAAACCCCTACTCTTTTTCGAAGGACATTCTGGAATTTTTAATGACCACAGAGAGTCAGGACCTCGTTTTATTGTCTCATCCAAGACGGCGCTCACTGAACAGAATAGAGTCCCCATCAATATACTGGGGCAACACAGACCACAGGTTGAGCGCTCTCTGCTGGCCTCACTAACACCACTTTTGGCTATATTATATTATATTATATTATATTATATTACATTACATTACATTACATTACATTACATTACATTACATTATATTATATTATATTATATTATATTATATTACATTATATTATATTACATTACATTACATTATATTACATTATATTATATTATTTTATATTATGTTATGTTATGTTATGTTATGTTATGTTATGTTATGTTATGTTATGTTATGTTATGTTATGTTGTGTTGTGTTGTGTTGTGTTATATTATATTCACACATGCATACATATATTTGAGAAAATGTTTATTTATATTTAGATATAAAATATAAATTTACATGATACAAATTCTATATAAATGCAAACATCCATGTAACAAAATAGTTTTGACCGGTTTGTTTTTATGTGTGTGTATTACTGTACATATACACTAGTCGGCCACTTTATTAGGTACACCAGTCTAACTGCTCAACGCAAATTTCTAATCAGCCAATCACAGGGCAGCAACTCAAAGCTTTTAGGCATGTTGACATGGTCAAGACATTCTTCAGCAGTTCAAACCGAGCATCAGAATGGGGAAGAAAGGGGATTTATGTGACTTTGAATGTGGTATGGTTGTCCAGTGAGCAGCAGTTCTGTGTGCGCAAATGCCTTGTTGATGTCAGAGGTCAGAGGAGAATGGCCAGACTAGTTTCAGCTGATAGAAAGGCAAAAGTAACTCAAATAAGCACTGGTTACAACTGAGGTCTGCAGAAGAGCATCTCTGAACACACAACACCTCCAACCTTGAGGCAGATGGGCTACAGCAGCAGAAGACCATACTTGGTTCCACTTCTGTCAACTAAGAACAGGAAACTGAGGCTACAATTCACACAGGCTCACCAAAACTGGACAATAGAAGATTGGAGAAACATTGTCTGGTCTGATGAGTCTCGATTTCTGCTGCAACATTCGGAGGGTCGGGTCAGAAGTTGGCGTCAACAACATGAAAGCATGGATCCATCCTGCCTTGTATCAACAGTTCAGGCTGGTGGTGGTGGTGGTGTAATGGTGTGGGGGAAATTTTCTTGGCACACTTTGGGCCCATTAGTACCAACTGAGCATCGTGTCAACACCACAGCCTACCTGAGTATTGTTGCTGACCATGTCCATCCCTTTATGACCACAGTGTACTCATCTTCTGATGGCTACTTCCAGCAGGATAATGCACCATGTTATAAAGCGTGAATCATCTCAGACTGGTTTCTTGAACATGACAATGAGTTCACTGTACTCAAATGGCCTCCACAGTCACCAGAGCTCAATCCAATAGAGCACCTTTGGGATGTGGTGGAATGGGAGATTAATGGATGTGCAGCCGACGAACCTCCAGCAACAACGTGATGCTATCATGTCATTAAGGACATGTCACGAAGGATTAAGGCAGTTCTGAAGGCAGAAGGGGGTCCAACCCGATACTAGTAAGGTGTACCTAATAAAGTGGCCGGTGAGTGTACATAGTAAAAATATACATAACACACACACATTTATTATGTCAAAACAAACTTTTATTTTGAATGTGATCAACTGCGATTAATCTTCGCCCAGCACTAATAATGAAACAATTTATTTAGAAAATCTACACCAAAGTGCAAAAAAACCTGTATCAAAGGTAATATTAACCCAGCCTACAATAAATAAATTAAATAAATAATACATTAAGATGAGAGAAAGAAGTCTATGACATTTAAAAAATACAATTGAATACCTTTGAAAGAGTTTAATATGTTTAATAACTATATATTTTCATTGCACTAGAACAATGATCCAGATGTGATCATGCTTTATGAATGCCTTGTCTTTAATGCAAGTCAAGTGTCAGTCATGAATTATGCAGCGTTCGCAGTCTCTGGCTGTCTCGAGCATGTGAATTTTGCATAACTCAACGCTGTTCTGCATCTTCAAGCATCTTTGAGCAGCTTGTCCTCAGAGTCAGTGTCTTTAATGCAGAGTTCAAGGAGCATCTGTAAAGCAGCCACAGATCCGTTTCTGCCAAACATTTAGCTCAGATTAGCCGTTTAAAGGGCTCCACATCAAAACAGCACCGGCCAGACATATGCTGTGTTAAGAATTCATCATAGCATTTATTATTCAGGTTTGAAATGCATAATTAACACTTTGTTGGAGCATATGACGATGGACACATCATTCAGCAGATCTGTACATGCTGCACAACTCAGCCGATGCTCATATTTTAATGTAGCATAACAATTAATCAGAGGATAATTAAACTCGTATATTGATATTTGAACTTGCAGACATGCTGACAAAAAGCATTAGTTGCGTACCAAATGAATCAGTATTGGGCACGCTACTAAAAAAAAGTAATTGGCAGTGGTGTAGAGTAACTAATGACAAATACTGAAATGACTGTAATTGAGTACTTTTTCTCAGGAATTGTAATTTACTAAGTAGTTTTATAAATGTGTACTTTTATTTACCCTTGAGTACATTTTAGTGCTGTATCAGTACTTTTACTCCTCTACTTTCCTTCAATCTGCAGTCACTACTTTATTTTTTCTTGTCTATGGGGATTAGAATAAACAGTCCTGCGATTCCTGTCCAATCAAAGGTGTAAATCACATCATAATGAACTACCTGAAGTCATGGACGATTTATAATTGCAGCAACTGTTTGGAAGCATTAAAAGTGTCCAAGAAGACGTCCAAAATCTTTACACGCATTGACCCAGAGACTGTTTAGATGCATGTCACTGATGAGAAGATAATGGATATTTACTGTATGATGACCGAAATGGCCTTAAACAGCAAGCAGGCACAAGATGTGAACATGACGTCAGATTGACGTGGTATCCTAACTCTATGGGGATGTTGCATTTCGTTTGGAAATGAAAATTGGGTTGAAGTCAAACCTCAATGTCAGGCTGACGTCAATGTCCAATGTAAAAGGCCTAAAACCAACCAAATATCAACGTCTAATGATGTTACAGCTTGACGTTGTGTGGAGGTTACCACTATGACATCTATCAGATGTTGGATTTTGGTTGCCATACCTGACGAATAAACGTCAGTAATTGACATCAATATGACGTTCGTTTAAGATGTCGGCTTGACGTTGGATTTTGGTCACTTTCTAACTAAAAATCAACCAAATATCACTTGATGTCGTTATTGGACATCAAAATAATGTTGTCCTTGGACGCTGGCTGGAATTTTGGTCACCTGACATCATAACCTAAATCGAACCTAATATTAACATCATATGACGTTGTGTGCCTGCTGGACAATAACTAGATGCACTACAGAATTTTACGTTTACACACATCCACAAATTACATGTAAGTGCGTCAGCTTTTTACAGCTTAATACTCACTACTCTTGACTACTTTTAAAATGTCTACTTTTTACTTTGAGTAATATTTACAACAGATACTTTTACTTGCACTACATTTTAGGCAAGTAATGCTACTTTTACTTAAGTAGGATTTTTCAGTACTCTTTCCACCACTGGTAATTAGTTATAGTTACTAATTGCTTCTCACAAATAGTAACTGAGTTACATAATTATAAAAGTGACTATTACCAAGGAAAGTAACTATTGCTTAACTATAAAATCTACTCGGTCAAATGACTATGAAATAAGTATAAAACATTGTGGACTAATCTACACAATTTTAATGTTGTTGTTGGACAATGTAAGAGATAACAGCAGCATGTCCTCAACTATATATCTAGATATTATTGTGTTTAATTCTGTCTGAATAATAAGTGTTTGCTGTGGAGAAAATCAAGTTTTATTTTCTTTAGCGTTGTGGCTTCGTCTCTTCCTTTGGTAGCAGAGCTCATGTTATCACCTGCGTAGCCACTCATTTTGTGGCAACATGTGATGATGTGAGGTGTTTCAATAGATTAGAGATTTACTTGTCACCGACTCAGAGAGACTCTTTTTTTTTTTCCTGGGCATAAGTTGCATGATACATAAAAATTTGTGCCTTTCACCTTGACGAGGGAAAAGTAGTGCTTACATTTCTAGTTTGCAAATGCTACCTTTCAACTTGTTGGATTTGCCATCGTTCTGACTTCTGGTCGTTGGCATGTGCCATTGACAGTGCGAGTGCTTGTGTGTGAACACCCACCCTACTCTACCTCTGATTGCTAAACGATGGAAATGTACTCTATCTAAGCAAATCATCATGTTCTCAATTACACCATGTTCACAGACACACCAATCATCATCACTGTGTCCTGCCCCAGCCCCAAACACACACACACACACACACACACTCCAGAGAAAGGGAGGTCCTATGGCTGAAAGAGAGTCTGCTCGCATGAAAACCGCTTCAGTGTTCTCAATTATTGTAACGTGCATTTCATTGTCAGTAACGGTAACGGCGTTGTAACAGGGGAAGTTGGAACTAGTTACTCATTTGATTACTCATAACTGAGTAAAGTATTACTAACGCTGTTTATTTAGCTTTGTTATTCCCATTACTGCACACTATACACTGTACTTTATGCACATACAGCTGAAGTTAAAATAATTTTTTATTTTGTGATTTTATTTTATAATCACGCCTGTGATTTATTTATTTATTTATTTTAAATATTTCCCAAATGATGTTTAACGGAGCATGGAATTTTTCACAGTATTTCCTATAATATTTTTTCTTCTGGAGAAAGTCTGATTTATTTTATTTCAGCTAGAATAAAAGCAGTTTTTAATTGTTAAATTTTTTTTAAGATCAATATTATAAATTATTGAATATATTGTGTGCATATATAAATATATAGTGTACGGTAACTATGAGCATTATCATAGGAGTAGCAGTGCGATATGGCGTGCATTAGCAGGAGGCCACAGGCCGAATGCCTTAGTGTTCCAACTGTGACGATATACAGCCCTATTCCGCTGCTACGAGTGTGATATTGCGTTTATTCAACAGTTCGACGGCATAATCATGTATATAAAAAAGAAAATCAAACACGGATTGTCTAAAACCCCTTTTGTTCGAGGAACTACTTTCTTCCACTATTCATTTACATCTACAGAAACCGTTGTTACTTCACACACGTCACTTTAGAGCTAGTATATGAGTGATTCTCTAGCGTAATGTCTAAAATGATGACAAAAGAGCTGATTTTGCATTACATTTTAAGATTATAAGGCTTGACGGCATGAAATGCCATCAGTCTACAGAGATTTCCCAGTATTTAGCTGCTCCATAGATCACCATAATTAACCCCCGAAAAAGTCAAAGCAAAGCAAGCACTAGCAGATTACTTTTTTGTTTGTGATAAGAACAACACTGAACACATGCGGGCATTTCTTCTTTCTTTCTGTTTACTGAACTAGTCTGCAGTAACTAAAACAGGAGACACATTAGAAACAAACAGATGGCCAACCAAAAGGTAACTCAGGGTTATACAAAGAGTGACCAACACAAAATACATACATTCCTGATATGTGAGTCCCATCTCAGACCCAATACACTACAGTTATATATAAATACAGCACTACAACATATAAAAGAGAGAGATCGACTTAGAATATCACTCATCAGATTTATAATGATTTGATCAGATGTAGTTTGTAGTGTTATGCTGAGTTTTTCTCCTCCAAGGGCTTATTATGCGGTCTCTGTCGCCATCCTGTAGATGGACAACGTCAACCGTCTTTGCTCTGCTCCGAAATGAGAAATATTTAAAATAGGCACTATCCTTATAAATAAACTGCATAGTTTCAATCTAAACAACTACATTCTCAACTAATAAAGCCTCAAAAGTACATTATGTTGTCCAACAGCTGCAATATTTGTCAAAATGTAATGTATCTATTGATCTGCTGTCACTCTATGTGGGCTGAGTAATACACAAGGGTGAAGAGGCTGTATGAGTGCTGTTATTGCAGAATATCGCACGGCTATCAGCCAATCAGATTCGAGAACCAGACAGAATTGTTGTATTAATGTGAATATATAATATTTTGGCTATAATATACACCTATTTATGAACATTGTAAGATTTAAAAAAATAAATATTTTTAATATGAAAGTGTATATAAATGTAAACAGTATGGTCACACGACAATAAGGTTTCATTAGTTATTGTATTTACCAAAATGTTAGTTTCGAACTGTTTTAAATTGTTTGATAATGTTAGTAAATACATTAACTCACATTAACTTATACAACCTTTGGCAAAGTGTTTCCAGTAATATAAATAAGGTGGAAAAAAGATAGATATTTAATTTAAATTCTTTGATGATTTTTTTAAAAATATTTGAAGCTTTTATTAACGTATTTTATTTTGTAAAGCTGCAGTTTTTACATCCATGCTACAATTTGATGTTATACAAACTAATGTACGCGGCACGGTGGCGCAGTGAGCAGCACAATCACCTCACAGCAAAAAGGTCGCTGGTTTGAGCCCTTGCTGAGTCAGTTGGCATTTCTGTGTGGAGTTTGCATGTTCTCCCCGTGTTGAAGGGGGTTTCCTCCAGGTGCTCCGGTTTCCCTCACAAGTCTAAAAACATGTGGTATAGGTCAATTGGGTAAGCTAAAATTGTCCATAGTGTATGTGTGTGAGTGAGTGTGTATGGATGTTTCCCAGTGATGGGTTGCGGCTGAAAGGGCATCTGATGCGTAAAAACATGTGCTGGATAAGTTGGCGGTTCATTCTGGTGTGGCGACCCCAGATTAAGCCGAAAAGAAAACGAATGAATGAATAATCGAATGTAAAATGTGTTACGTTTAAATATATAAATGTTATGTTAAATATAATGATTATTCATTCATTTTCTTTTCGGCTTAGTGCCTTTATTATTCCGGGGTCGCCACAGCGGAATGAACCCCCAATTTATCCAGCATATGTTTTTACACAGCGGATGCCCTTCCAGCTGCAACCCATCTCCGGGAAACATCCATTCACACTCATTCACACTCCGGACACTTTAGCCTACCCAATTCACCTGTACCGCATGTCTTTTGACTGTAGGGAAAACCGGAGCACCCGGAGGACACCTCCGCGAACGCAGAGAGAACATGCAAACTCCACACAGAAACACCAACTGACCCAGCCGAGGCTCGAACCAGTGACCTTCTTGCTGTGAGGCGACAGCACTACCTACTGCGCCACTGCGTCACCCCCTATAATGATTATTCTACATATAATAAATCTGTTTTCCTTTTGTACTGTTGTGTGCTGGATGTTTTAGATATGATACTGGACCAACAGGAGGTGGCTGGTCATCTTGAAGATGATGTCAGGAAGAAGGTGAAAGAGGCTCTTCTGAAGCAGCACCATCATCAGAACCAGAAGAAACTGGCCAATCGGATCCCCATCGTCCGCTCCTTCGCTGATATTGGCAAGAAGCAGTCAGAGTCCAACTGCTTGGACAAAAATGGTACTTGATTATCTTCATTCAGAATTTACAGGAGGTATTGGTGTTATTAGCTGGAGACTCGCTCTGACCAGATCATTTGAATCAGTGAGTCTTTAACTCGTGACTCCTTCTGACCAGATCATTTGAATCAGCAAGTCTTTAACTGGTGACTTGCTCTGACCAGATCATTTGAATCAGCGAAACTTTAACCAGTGACTCACTCTGACCAGATCATTTGAATCAGTGAGTCTTTAACTGGTGACTCACTCTGACCAGATCATTTGAATCAGTCAGTCTTTAACTGGTGACTCACTCTGACCAGATCATTTGAATCAGTGAGTCTTTAACTGGTGACTCACTCTAACCAGATTGTTTCAATCATTTGAATCATTGAGTCTTTAACTGGTGGCTCACTCTGACCAGTTCATTTGAATCAGTGAATCAGTAATTGGTGACTCACTCTCACCAGATCTTTTGAAACATCTACTTATCCACCATCTTACCGTTTCAGTTTTTCCTCTTTCTGTCTGTGTGTGTGTGTGTGTGTGTGTGTGTGTGTGTCTGCCAGGCGCCTCATCTCATCTCTTTAAGTCTCCCGTGCTGTGGTCAGTAGTGTGTGGTGCTGATGATATCCAGGGCTCATGCTGTTCTCCATGCTGTTGGTCCAGTGTCTCCATCTCTTCACCTGTCCCTCCTCCATTCTCCTCCTCCTCCACCCTCCATCAGTCCCAGAAAACCTCCTTCAGCCGGGACAGAGGCGCCGGCTTGGACCCAGGCAACTTTTCACTTCAGAGACTTTCCCTTCTGCTGTAGCGCTTCCTAAAACATACTGTGTGAAGGTGGATATTAAAAAACTAAAACGTATTAAAACAGTAAAGGAATGTGAATAGTTAAATGCTGTTAAATGCATGAAACTCTTGAGAAGATATCAACTCATATAGAAAGCTGATACATGCAAATTACATATATGACAACATACAAGCTCATATTTGGATTTTACATATATAAAATATTTGTGCAAATTGCAGCATTTATTTCCAAAAATTTAAAGAGTAGCCAATTGTATATATATATATATATATCCAGCGCATCCGGAAAGTATTCATAGCGCTTCACTTTTTCCAAATTTTTTGTTACAGCCTTATTCCAAAATGGATTCAATTCATTTATTTCCTCAAAATTCTACATACAATAACCCAGTGTTTCCCAACCCTGTTCCTGGAGGCACACCAACAGTACATATTTTGGATGTCTCCCTTTTCTGACCCATTAACTTCAGGTGTTGGAGTCTCTTCTGATGTCCTGATGAGTTGATTCAGGTGTGTTTGATTAGGGAGAGGTTGAAAATGTGTACTGATAGTGTGCCTTCAGGAACAGGGTTGGGAAACACTGCAATAACCCATAATGACAATGTGAAAAAAAGAGTTTTTATAGTTGATGCAAAGTGGTACATTCTGTTTCCACTAATCAATCTTAAGATGTTTCAGCAGCTTCATTGTAGTTCAGCTCTGGTCAATTCAGTTGATTGGACATGATCTGAAAAGGCATACACCTGTCTATATAAAGTCCCAGGGTTGACAGTGCATGTCAAAGCACAAACCAAGCATGAAGACAAAGGAATTGTCTGTAGACCTCTGAGACAGGATTGTCTCGAGGCACAAGGCTGGGGAAGGTTACTGAAAAATTTCTGCTGCTCTGAAAGTTCCAATGAGCACAGTGGCCTCCATCATCTGTAAGTGAAAGAGGTTTGAACCACCAGGACTCTTCCTAGAGCTGGCCGGCCATCTAAGCTGAGTGATCGGCGGAGAAGGGCCTCAGTCAGGGAGGTGATCAATAACCCGATGGTCACGCTGTCTGAGCTCCAGCATTCTTCTGTGAAGAGAGGAGAACCTTACAGAAGGACAACCATCTGTGCAGCAATCCACCAATCAGGCCTGTATGGTAGAGTGGCCAGACAGAAGCCACTCTCCACCTGGAATTTGCCAAAAGGCATCTGAAGGACTCTCAGACCATAAGAAACTAAATTCTCTGCTCTGATGAGACTAAAATTGAACTCTTTGGAGTGAATGCCAGGCGTTACGTTTGGAGAAAACCAGGCACCGCTCATCACCAGGCTAATACTATCCCTACAGTGAAGCATGGTGGAGGCAGCATCATGCTGTGGGGATGTTTTTCAGCAGCAGGAACTGGAAGACTAGTCAGGATAGAGGGAAAGATGAATGCAGCAATGTACAGAGATAGCCTGAATGAAAACCTGCTTCAGAGTGCTCTTGACCTCAGACTGGGGAGACGGTTCATCTTCCAGCAGGACAATGACCCAAAGCACACCGCCAAAATATCAGTGAATTGGCTTCACAACAACTCGCTGAATGTCCTTGAGTGGTCCAACCAGAGCCCAGAACTAAATCCTATTGAACATCTCAGGCGAGATCTGAAGATGGCTGTACACCGTCAAAAACTCTCAAAGACAGGTGTTTCAGTTTAAAATCTTTTTTCACAGTGTCATTATGGGGTATTGTGTGTAGAATTTTGAGGAAATAAATGAATTTGATCCATTTTAGAATAAGGCTGTTAAAAGTTGAAAAAAGTGTTATGGATACTTTCCGGATGCACTGTGTATATGTATGTATGTATATATATATATATATATATATATATATATATATATATATATATATATATATATATATATATATATATATATATATATATGTGCATGGATTCAACAATGAATCCAAAGTTAAATCCAAAAATAGTGAATCCACATTTAACCCAAACTCCACACAGAAATGCCAACTGGCCCAGCCAGGACTTGAACTAGCGACCTTGCTTGAGTGCTAACCACTGAGCCACCATGTTGCCCTTTCTTCTGTAGTTTTACAGCACAATTATAATTGTTAATTTACAGTGCGCTTGTACATTTCACAGTATTACTACCCACCATAGTTGCCAGTAATACTGTAAATTTTAATCATTTTTTTTCAGTGTGATTAACTTATTGAACTAAGTTAAACCAACATATACACATTTTCTGTCATGATTTTACGTCGTACACAAATTGGGTTGTTGTTTTTTAACCAACTGCTGGCTAAATATAGGACAGAACACATTAGGGGTTAAATTAACCCATGTAGTTGGGTTATTAATCCTTTTATTTTAATTAATTAGTTATTTTACTTATTTTACTTAAATAACAGGTTAATTTAGTGATATTTTCAAATGTAATTTTAAGTTTTACTTCTTTTAAAACCATTAACCACATGATAAACAAACAGGTCAATATTGTATTAGCTTTATTTTTGTTCTAATTAAGGGCACCTATGAGGCAAAATCATCTTTTGTGAGATGTTTGGACAGAACTGAGTGCAGGTATAGTGTGTCCACGTTGCTATAGGAGTGATACAAACACAACATGTCTCTTTTTTTAAATTTCCTGACGTTAAAATAGGATACAAATTGCAGTGATTTTGAGGCCCACCGCAACGTGACGTAGAAGGGCTGTTTTCCTCAGCCACTGAATTGATTGACTGGCACAAGTCTCCATAATAACATGTATACATAAAACTGGGATTAAAAGATCTGTTCCAACTCTCTGTGATCAGCTGCACCTCAAGAATTAGTTTTATAAGTTTAAAACGCTTTAAAAAGCAGAGCATGTTTGTAATAAAGACAGAAAAATCACTATGTAATTCTTAACCAATTCAATTCACCTTTATTTGTATAGCGCTTATACAATGTAGATTGTGTCAAAGCAGCTTCACATAAAAGGTCACAGTAAATAGGAACAGTGTAGTTCAGTTTGTAGTGTTTAAGTTCAGTTCAGTTGAGCTCAGTTCAGTGTGGTTTAATAATCACTACTGAGAGTCCAAATACTGAAGAGCAAATCCAACGATGCGCAGCTCTACAGATCCCAAACCATGCAAGCCAGTGGCGACAGCGGAGAGGAAAAAACTTCACTAATGGCGGAAGTGAAGAAAAAAAAACCTTGAGAGAAACCAGGCTCAGTTGGGCACGACCATTTTAATTTCTCCACTGTCCAAACGTCTTGTGCAGAGCTGCAGTCTCAGTGGCGGAGGCTGGAAGCTGGCCTCAGCGAAGACTCGTCTGTCTCTGGAGCGTCACAGGAATCAGTCTCATGTTCTCCACTCTTCCATGACCATCACAGTAGCTGCTCAGGATTCGGCCTGCTCCAGGATATGGAAACCTTGGGATCATCTCGTCGTTGGTCTTGGATCGAATCAGTGACTCTGCATAGTCTGAGGGCCTCGGGAAGAGTATCCCCAGGTGGAAATGGAGAATAAAGAAAATAATTAGCGTAGCTGATGTTCACAGTGTATATCAACAAGATGCATAACCTGTGTGGAAGCCCCCTAAGTGGTGCACTAAGTGTATGCTTTACTGAACAGATAGGTCTTTAATCTAGTTTTGAATTGGGAGAGTGTGTCTGAGCCTTGGACGTTATCAGGAAGGCTATTCCAGAGTTTAGGAGCTATAAATGAGAAGGCTCGACCTCCTTTACTCGACTTTGCTATTCTAGGTACTACCAGAAGCCCTAAGTTTTGAGACCTTAAAGAGCGAGTTGGATTGTAGCGAGGACAGAAGATTGGTTAGATAACAGGAGCTAGATTATTTAAGGCTTTATATGTAAGAAGCAATATTTTAAATTCAATACGAAACTTAAGGCAGCCAGTGTAAGGAGGATAAAATGGGGTGATGTGATCAAATTTTCTAGACCTGGTAAGAACTCTGGCAGCTGCATTTTGTACTAATTGAAGTTTGTTAATAGAGGATGCTGGGCAGCCAGCAAACAGTGCATTACAGTAGTCCAGCCTAGAAGTCATAAAAGCATGGACTAGCTTTTCTGCAGCTCTAGCGTTTTTTGAATTGAATTGAATTGAAATTCTTAACCACTATAATCACAATGGGCGCATGGTGTCAGTAAATGCGCATAAGTGTGTGTGTGTACTGCAAATGGTATTAGTGTGTTACTCATCATTTCAGTAAGGCTTGAATAGATTCCACCACAAATACGTTAAAATAACTTAGTATTTTTGACTAATAAGCTGCATTTCAGCTTCGTCTATATCTGTCATTGACTGCTGTTCATCTGACGTAATGCATGAGAAGCAGATACACACTTTGGAACGGTGGGCGGGGAGAACCAACTAATTTGCATTTAAAGCCACAGGCTACAAAAACAGCTACACTGCCCCCAGAAACCAAAATGGGCATGTTCTACATTGTATAATAAATAATCTGATGGGTATTTTGAGCCGAACCTTTAGAGGCACCTTCTGGAGACAACATAGATGTATCTGACATCTCGTAAAAAGGGGTAAAACAGCTGCCCTTTAAGATTTTTCATCACATTACACTTTGTAAATACACTTTACCTCAACTAAAAATTCAAGAGCGCATACAAAACTAAAATACAAGCTATGAACTGCATTCAAACATTTCTTTCATATTTGTGGGTTGCCTCTTAGTATTAAACAGTTTGTACCAGTAGATAAGGTGTGTTATTTCGCAGATAAATGGCATATTGTACTGCGAGGAAGGTGAAGGCTATTCTGAATATTCATCACCTTTATACAGGGCTTATGTTTAGGAAGTTTGCCAGCTTCCCACACGCTAACGCTAACACATAAAGTGTACCAGACCCCTTCGTTCAGCGCTCAGATCGTCATTAGTACACTAATTCATGCAGCGCTGAGCCAAAGCTGCATTAAAACAGGAGCGAGCATGACTAATAAACACAAATCTGTTCATCTGATGCTCTCTTAACCGCAGGCTCTGGTGGGCTTTATGTGCTGAACGCTGTAGAGACTTTAGTGCTGTAGTGCTTTTAGTGCAGCTCAACTGATTCTTTCAGCAGATGAAGTGATGCTTGCTGATTTATTGACTCGTTTATAGACAATTCTTAAGGTTGTGAACAAGTGGAGGATGAGTAGAGGATGGCAGAATTAAAATTTTGGGGTGAACTGTACCTTTAAATGTGATTGTTAAAACCACGCAGCAACATCCCGCTCTTCCTCGTGAAGCCAAAATGGAAGTAACTGAAACTGCAATTCATCGACTGGCCTTTGGGGGCTGGCTCCAGGAACTCTAGATGTTCTCTGACTGCAATGCTAAATTGGCCAATTTTACAACTAATAAACAAGTTTGCAGCCTGCTACAAAAGATGATTTTGGTGCATATTGCTAATATTAGCCTTCATGACAACTGTGAGGGGGTGATTTTTTTTATAACTCATTTGTTTCGTTTATATTAAGTTATATTAAGTCTGCATAATTAAGGGCGTGGCCACTTGAGTGACAGCAAGGTCTCACTGCTCGCTGTCATGTCACCTCAGCTGATTCCGGCTGATTAGCCGCTGAGCTCGGCATATTAATCGCATTTTTGTTTTGTTTTGTGTGGCTTTACACAGTCAGTTGCCTTTTGGACTTATTTCTTACAATTATCAGATGATATGGCATGCTGTGTGCACTTAATTGTGTTCACAAACCATTCAAATAGCCTCCATTTCCAAGGTGAGTGAAATTATATACTTATATATATACCATCTCTGTAAATGCATTTGTTTTATTTAAGATCATTTATCATTTATATTTTTCTTTAGAGCTGTAATATACTCCAGAATCTGACAGATTAATCAGCTGTAGGCTCTAGAACAGTCATCTGAAACATTGTCATACAGTGCTATGCCTAGATTTTATAAATAGTCGTGCATTACTAACACAGACTATATTTAAAGTGTTTGGAAGTAATTCGCACATTTCTCCTGTAGAAAAATGTCATAAGAACAATGTTTAGTGGCTCAATGTGTTACAGCAGTGTTTCTAAAAGACTAAATACTTTATTGATATAGTGTACAACCAAGCACATGTGGTCAGAACACAAACGAGTCGCAGGTAATGAAGTATTAAGCGTTTCTCCCAAAGAAAATCCTGTCTAAGCAAAATACTAGCAGTAATCTGTAGCTCCGCTCACGCTCTGCCTCTTTGCCCTTGTTTGGTATTCCCAAGTCGGTGCGATGACGCGCGAACAAAATGTCGACGGTTGGCCACGCCCACTTGTAGCTTCATTTGCAATCTTCAGAAATCTATGGGTGATGTCACGGATACTACGTCCATATCTTTTACAGTCTATGGTTAAATCTAGGACTGTATGGTATTAAAAAGACAAGAATGATTCCTCCTGTGAATTTTGTTTATGTGATTTAAATGTTTAACAGAGCAAGCATTTTTTCACAGTATTACAGTAGTACTGTAGTTCCTGGTCAACTATAATCCAGCTCAACATTGCAGATTTATTGTGCAGCCCTAGTTCAAACCATAGACTATTCAAAAATATGGATGTAGTATCTGTGATGTAACCCATAGGTTTTCGAAGAGCGCAAATGAAGCTACAAGTAGACGTGGCCAACCGTTGCTATTTTGTTTGCACGTCATCGCTCCAACCAGGGGTAACCCAAAATGGGTAAAGAGACAGAGCATGAGCGGAGCTACAGATTACTGCTAGCATTTTGCTTTGACAGATTTTTCTTTGGGAGAAACGCTTAATACTTCATTACCTGCGACTCTTTTGTGTTCTGACCACATGTGCTTGGTTGTGTACTATATTAATAAAGTGTTTAGACTTTTAAAAAGAGTTGTAGTACATTAAGCCACTAAACATTGTTCTTATGACGTTTTTCTACAGGAGAAATGTGAATTACTTCCAAACACTTCAAATATAGTCTGTGTTAGTAAATGCAAGACTATTGATGAAATCCAGGCATAACACTGTATGACAACGTTTCAGATGACTGTTCTAGAGCCTACAGCTAATCAATCTGTCAGATTCTGGAGTACATTACAGGTCTACAAAAAATATAAATGATTATTTTCCTTAAAACAAATACATTATAGATATAGTATATAAGAATTTTACTCACCTGGGAAATGGAGGCTGCTTAATTGGTTTGTGAACACAATTAGGTGCACACAGCATGCCATATCATCTGATAATTGTAAGAAATAATTCCAAAAGGCAACTGACTGTGTAAAGCCACACAAAACAATACAAAAATACGATGTATATGCCGAGTTCAGCGGCTAATCAGCCGGAATCAGCTGAGGTGAGGTGACGGCAATCAGCAAAACCTAGCTGTCACTCAAGTGGCCACGCCCTTAATTAATGCAGACTTAATATAAGTCAATATCAACTAAACGGATGACTCATAAAAAAAATCACCCCCTCACAGTTGTCATGAAGGGTAATATTAGCTATATAGACCAAATCGTTCTTTGTACAAGGGTTTGTAATAGAAATGGGCTCTATTTTGGAACAGACCTAGTGGAATTTCCATGAATTGCAGTTTCAGTTACTTCCGTATTAGCTTCAAGAAGGACAGCTGGAGGTTGCCGCTGGTTCAAACCCACAGATATGTGATCTTTGTTAGAATCATTTCTCTCCCGCAAATCCATAAACCTCAATCATTCAGTCTGCTACGTCTGAAATATGAAAACACATGCAATGCTTATGCTGCGTTTCAATCATGGGCTGAGCATTGTATTGATTGATTGTGTCTGTGTCTGTTTGCAGGTCAGACCATTTCACCTCAGACTCAGCCAATGAACATTGAGGTCAAGAATGACGTGAGCCGTGAAAACAGTACTGTGGATTTCAGCAAGGTAAAATGCAGTATTAAACTACACTTAAAGGAGACCTTTTATGCAAAAATGACTTTTATAAGGGTTTTAAGCACAGTTGTGTGCCAGCAGCGTGTGAATATAACCAGCATCTAATGGTACAAATGTATTAATTTTATTTTTTATAATCACACTTGAATAAAACAGTCTGGAGAAACACTTCGATTGACATTCTCCCTTTGTACGTGTCATCAGAGGGGGGAAAGCCCCGCCCATTAGTGACCATCCCTCCTTCATTAGCATTGGATCTTAGTCTTGTTTTTTGAATCTCCTGCTATGCTGACACAGGCATTTGTAGCTCCGCCCTCTTTTGAAAAGAGCACAATTTAAATTTAAAGTGACAGTCACCAAAATGGCACAATTAGGATTAAAGCCTAAAAAGGGTCAGTTTCAAACATTATTTGTGGCGTATTTTGAGCTGAACGCTTTAGGGACATCAGAGACTTATTATTATTTAAAAGGGGCATAACAGGTCCCCTTTAACAAAATGTATGCTGTACTTTTATTCAGAAAGGTTGCATTAAGTTAATTAAAACTGACAGTAAATGCATCGTAATGTTATAAAATAAATGGTGATCTTTTGAACCAGTTATAATAATTCAGTAACATTTTACAATAAAGTTGCATTAGTTATTGTTAGTAAATGTATTTACTAACATGGACAAACATTGAAATAATACATTTATTACAGTATTTATTCATGTTAGTTAATGAAGATACAGTTCATTGTAAGTTCATGTTTACTCACGGTGCGTTAAATACTATTAGCAAGGATGAATTTGCATTGAACTATGAATAATTAATGCTGTACAAATTTTCATTATGAGTTCATGTTAGTAAATACATTACTAATATATCTAATATAACTGATATTAGCTAATGCAACCTTATTGTAAAATATGAGCAATAACTTAAAATTTGAGCAATAACTTAAAAACAATAATAAAAATGGATCTCAGTTTTCACAAAAATATATTAACTAATTTCAATATTAATAATAATCAGAAATGTTTCTTGAGCTTTAAATCAAATGAAATTAATTATGCTGAAAAATCAGCTTTGAAAAGCAGGTAATAAAGTATGTTTTACAACATGATGCAATAGAAATCAGGTATTTATATAGTAAGAATATTTCACAATATTACCGATTTTACCATATTTTATGAGCAGAAGAGAATTTTTAAAAGCAATAAATTATTTACTATAAAGATAAATGAGCAAAATCACACGGGTAGCTGTATGATATGGCTGTATATCGGCACTGGTGGGTGGCTTGCGTAGGCCGCAGGCCGAGTGCCTTAGTGTCTCACCATTGACAATATACAGCCAAATAGTATGGATACGAGTGTGGTACTGTTTATACAACAGTTAGATGGCATAATCATATATATAAAAAATAAAATCAAACACAGAGTCTAGAAATGCTTTTGTATGAGGAACTACTTTCTTCCGCCGTTCATTCACATCTGCAGCTGATGTCAGAACAGCAGAAACCATTGCTACTTCACAAGCGTCAATTTAGAGCTAGTGCTTGAATGATTCTCTAGCGTAATGTCTAAAATGACGACAAAACAGCTGATTTTGCTTACATTTTAAGATTATAAGGCTGAACGGCATGAAATGCCATCAATCTACAGAGATTTCTCTGCAGCAAGCGGGAGATCAGAATAGTTAACCTCGAAAAAGCCAAAGCAATGCAAAAACACTAGCAGATTACCATAATATAAATACAGCACTACAACATACAAAAGAGAGAGATCGACTTAGAATGTCACTTACCTGTTAATAATGACTTGATCAGCTGTTGTTGAAATTACCCTTAGTTTTTCTCCTCTAAGGGCTTATTATGTGGTTTCTGTCGCCATCTTGTGGCATAGCATCAACCGTCTTGGCTCTGCTCAGTATGACAGGCTGATGGATGCCAACGTGCTGAATTTCCGAAATGATAAATATTTAAAATAGGCACTATCCTTATAAAAAAACTGCATATTTTCAACCTAAACAACTACATTCTCGCCTGAAAAGCCTCAAAAGTAAATTATGTTGTCCAACAGCTGCAATATTTGTCAAACTGTAGTGAGTTTATTGATCTGCTGTCACTCTATGTGGGCGGAGTAATACAGAAGGGTGAAGAGGCTGTACGAGTGCTAATGTTGCACAGTTATCAGCCAATCAGATTTGAGAACCAGACAGAACTGTTGTATAAATGTGTGTGTGTATATATATATATATATATATATATATATATATATATATAATATATATATATATATATATATATATATATATATATAGATTTTAAAACGAAGATATTTGTTTTATTGTAACTCTTTTATTTGTAACTTTGTGTGGTCAAATTTCTCAATGTGATGTTAATTAAATATATTATTCTTTATATATTGTTTTTCTACCTTATATTGCAATTTGTTAAATAAACAAATGCACATTATCAAATATTTTATTCACTTTTTTCTTTAATCAAACCCACACATTTACTGTGCTCTACAATATAATCACGCACATGTGTTAACATTGTTCACCACATGTGCTAAAGTTTCTATTAAACTAATGAACATTCAGTGCAAGTCTTCAGTACAGTACAGCACATAGAGCTCTGCTGATTTTCTCTGAATCGTCCTGTTCTGCTGCCATTCTGTTCTGGGAAAGGGATTATGCTTTAAACACATTGTGGCTGAAAACCTCTTTACCTGATATTAGACTGTTCTGTTTCCTGTTTAAGTAGGTATTATGCTTGTGATCCCCTGCACAGATGAGATGCGGCGCTGTCAGGGTGCGCATATGTCATGATGAAATGCTGCAATAAAAGAGAGTATCATATTATGAAATCTTACACAACACATGGCCTTTTGCATTACGCAAATGTACATAATCTCCCATACATACATTTGACCTTCAGCCCTAAACCTATATGTGTCTGAAAACACTTTTCCATGCTAACTGGAAATCCGGAACCCATGAGATTTATAGATTTGTATTTTACACCATAATATATTTCATATACAGATCTGAAAATTAAATCTCAGAATCCTAGATATGGATGGGTTACATAAATATGGCTTTTTCCTATAGATTTTGTTTGTGTATGTATATATATATATATATATATATATATATATATATATATATTGTTTTATTTAATTTTTACTCATTTAGTTCTGGGTTTTTGGTCTCTTTTTTATTAGTTTTAAGTTTTTTGTTAAAGTATTCTTTCACTTCAATTCAAGTTTATTTGTAAAGCGCTTTTATCAATAATCATTGTTTCAAAGCATCTTTACAACAAAAGGTGCACATTACTGCATTACAATCAAATTCAGAAAAAGTTAAGGTTATTAGTTACCATAACTTATATTAGTCACTATTGATTTTAACTAATTAACTAGTAACTAATAGCTTCTAACAATTAAAGTTATTATATATAAACATACACTCACCGGCCACTTTATTAGGTACACCTTACTAGTACCTGGTTGGACCCCCTTTTGCCTTCAGAACTGCCTTAATTTTTCATTTCATAGATTCAACAAGGTACTGGAAATATTCCTCAGAGATTTTGCTCCATATTGACATGATGGCATCACGCAGTTGCTGCAGATTTGTCAGCTGCACATCCATGATGCGAATCTCCCTTTCCACCACATCCCAAAGGTGCTCTATTGGATTGAGATATGGTGGTTGTGGAGGCCATTTGAGTATAGTGAAGTCATTGTCATGTTCAAGAAACCAGTCTAAGATGATTCACGCTTTATGACATGGTGCATTATTCTGCTGGGAGTAGCCATCAGAAGATGGGTACACTTTGGTCATAAAGGGATGGACATGGTCAGCAACAATATTCAGGTAGGCTGTGGCGTTGACACAATGCTCAATTGGTACTAATGGGCCCAAAGTGTGCCAAGAAGATATTCCCCAAACCATTACACCACCACCTGCCTGAACCATTGATACAAGGCAGGATGGATCCATGCTTTCATGTTGTTGATACCAGATTCTGACCCTACCATCCGAATGTCGCAGCAGAAATGGAGACTCATCAGACCAGGCAACATTTTTACAATCTTCTATTGTCCATTTTTTGGTGAGCCTGTGTGAATTGTAGCCTCAGTTTCCTGTTCTTAGCTGACAGGAGTGGTACCCGGTGTGGTCTTCTGCTGCTGTAGCCAGTGTGCCTCAAGATTGGACGTGTTGTGTGTTCAGAGATGCTATAACAGTGGTTATTTGAGTTACTGTTGCCCTTCTATCAGCTGGAACAAGTCTGGCCATTCTCTTCTGACCTCTGGCACCAACAATGCATTTGCGCCCACAGAACTGCCACTCACCGGATAATTTCTCTTTTTCAGACCATTCTCTGTAAACCCTAGAGATGGTTGTGCATTAAAATCCCAGTAGATCAGCAGTGTCTGAAATACTTAGACTAGCCCGTCTGGCACCAACAACCATGCTACGTTCAAAGTCACTTAAATCCCCTTTCTTTCCCATTCTGATAGTCAGTTTGAACTGCAGCAGACCGTCTTGACCATGTCTACATGCCTAAATGCATTGAGTTGCTGCCATGCTGATTACAAATTTGCGTTAACGAGCAGTTGGACAGGTGTACCTAATAAAGTGGCCAGTGAGTGTAGTTAACCTGCAATTATACAGCATATAGGTGATGTCCATGTGTACATCATGCTTAATGAAGTGTATTTCATTTATTGGGACTCCTGTATTGTCATGTTTGTGCAGATAGACCTGCACTTCATGAAGAAGATTCCTCCAGGAGCAGAGGCCTCTAATGTCCTGGTGGGAGAGCTGGAGTTTCTGGACCGGCCTGTGGTGGCATTTGTCCGTCTCTCTCCTGCTGTGCTGCTCAATGGACTGGCAGAGGTGCCCATTACCACCAGGTGAACACACACCTAGAGGACTGAGTCTAAGGTCTAGTCCACATGAACATGGGTATTTTTAAAACCATACTTTTTTCTGTTTGTCCACACAAAAATGGAGTATAGGGTGACTCAAACCAAAACTTTCTAAAAAATGTAGACCAAGGTGAAGATTTTCAAAAAACTCTCATGTGGTCATGTGGACTCTATAACAGGTTTTCTCCATTCTGATTGGCCAACATGACTGGGTTCACACCACATGAGGAAGATGCGAATAAGGCAAATTTCTAAAGTTCATGGCAAATGCATTGTTCGAGCATGGGACAGTAATGCACCTCTGTTCTCACATTTGCATTGACTTGTACGCAATTTACTCACAAAAATACTTAATTCTTAATAAATACTTTCAGTACTGCCATTTGCACAGATGTAAGAAGGGTTTACCTGCGTCATATCTACCTGCCATTTATTTACTTTCCCTCTCTTTGAAAGGTTGGTTAGATTCACCCGTCCCCACCAATGTCAACAGCAAACCTACACCCCTAATTTAGGACATGGTGTGAAACTGCAGATAAATGCAGCAGGTACATTAGTGTTATGTGTGTGTTTCAGGTTTCTTTTCATCCTGCTCGGCCCTCTGGGAAAAGGAGCTCAGTATCACGAGATAGGCAGATCCATCGCAACCTTGATGACGGATGAGGTATCTGATTTCAACAAGATATTGTATTATGTTGTCTTTATCTATTCATTCTTGAGAGATTTTATAATAATTACACATTTATTTTTATTTAGTTTTTTTACAGTTGTTTTGCCACAAATTTCAGAACCCTGGAGTCCATTTGTAAAAACTCTACACACAAAATTCACAACCATGGCCAAGATTGCACATTT
>NC_079443.1:50638407-50655907 GCF_903798145.1 Danio aesculapii | reverse complement strand
TATACTTTTTGAGCCAAGTACTTCATAACTACTAGGTTCAGCAGAGCTTGATAGTGTAGACAACTATAAACAATGACGCTTTAATCACACAACAGGAGTTCTGGTTTGTGGATGTTGAATCAGGTTTATTTTGTATCTATACTTATCTATAATGATCTCTAAACAGCAGCATATTTACCCTTGTGGTGGCCATCCTGTCGCATCTGTGTGTGTATGAGTGTGTGAATGTGAGCGAATGTTGTAACAGTATTTGTGTGCGGCTCGTTCATCTTACTGTGGTATGTTTTATTGTGAGTTTCTGTTTCATTATGTCTAAGCTGATTTCTGTCATTTACCTTTGTTTATCCTGACATCTGACCATTATTCTACTTCTCAGAGGAGAAATCTCGCAGAAGTGGGCAGAGAAAATCGGCTCATTTTCATTTAAAGGCACAGGCGCAAAAATAGCTGCAGTTCGCTCCGACCTAAAAATTGAGATTTTCAGCAGTGCATAATAAATGGATCTGGGGGGTATTTTGAACTGCAAACAGACACAATTTGGAGACACAAAACATCTTGTAAAAGAAAAAAAAGGCAAAGTCTGATCCCTTAAATGGCTGTAGTGCTTGTAGTATCACTGGAGTTATGATAAAAATGCTCTCTTTCAATTCAAGTTCAATTTTAGTTTATTTGTTCAGTGCTTTTAACAATAATTACTGTTCCATGTATGAGATTTTTTTTTGTCCGTTTTACATTTTATCCAGGCTCTTACATGCTGTATATTATATATAGTGTATAGTGACTTTTATTTTGAAGCTTCTCAAAGTACATAAATTTATCTCGACTCTGAATCGCTTATATTATATTTTTGAATCTTTTACCTGCTACTGATCTCTGTCAACACAATTAAAGCAGCTCATTTGGATAACCCACAAAACATGAACGCTCTTAAATGACCGTTTCAAGAGGTCACTCTTAGATATTGTTTGACAGCTGTTAGCAGGTTTGGCATGCTGTCCCGGGAGACAACCCTGAGCTCGGAGATAGGTGAGCCCAGGGCTCCCGCCTGGTCCATAGAGCATGTGAGGGGAGTACGAGATCAGGGTGGTTCTCGAGAGCTCACCATGGTAAAGGAGGAGAAGGGGTGGATGGGGGGGTTTCTTCAGAAAACGAAGATAAGAGAGTAGTTCTAGCTAGACTACTTATAGTGAGTTGGGATTAATCTGATTGGCTAACTAATGAATGTAGATGTGTGGCCAGCTGCAGTCAATCATATCACATGCTCCTCTCGAAATTAGTTTGTGAAACTTCACTTCTGACACTGAAGGATCAATCAAAACAGTCTTGGCCAGCTGACCAATCAGAGCAGTGCTGGTTTATGGAAGGGCGGAGCTTACAGACCTTAATCCTTGAATTGATTCAAACGAACTATATGGAAATCATTGCAAATTGTTTCTATTAGTAAATGCATATTCTGAGAAAATGATAATGTTTTATGAGTTTAAATGCATTTTAACCTGTTGTATGGGACTCCAACACTATATTAGCACACTTTAACCTATTATGTGACCTGCTCCTTATTAAGTAATCCAATAATTATTTTGTAAATATGCTTGGTGAGATTTTTAGATGAGATCGTCATAGTCGAAGAGATCAATACATTGATGTTTTAGTGTGTGTCTGCTGTAAATCATGGTAAAAATGCATGACAGTCATTATTATTCACTCATTGTTATACATACATTCATACACATATATATATATATATATATATATATATATATATAAGGACACTGTAGAAAGGTTCTTTGTGTGGGAAGAAGAAGACAGGTTCGGCGATAAGGTAAGTATATTTTTGTTATTCTTTTTTCTGTGTGGCTCAACACAAGGCTCAAAGGCACCGGTTGTAGCTCAGCTCTCTCTCTCCCGACTGGTCTCTCTCGCTCTCTTAAGAAGGCGTCTCTCTGGCCCAATCACTAGAGAAAGCAGGTGTTATTAATTATTTCTGATTGGGCTACTGACCAGCCGCTGGTGTCTCCACTCGCTCTCCCCCCTTTCTGGGTGTTCGACCACGCTCTCCCCACCACAGACACATTTTAATATACAGAGAAAAAAATAAATCTATATTACATTTTTCAACTTTGACCCATAAAGACGTAATATCAGCTGGAAAAAAATGCTCTGTATTGTAAAATCCGGTGTGTTTTCCTCCACATGTGTATGTACAGTAAGTCATGTGATGTAATGCACATGATTTACAACAAGCACATCTGTCTCTGGTTTATAAAGATTAAAATCGAGCATTTACTCTACAATCTCTGACTAGAAATTATTGCACAGAGGATTAACTGTAGCACTTCACTCCATTTCTATGGTCAAATATAGAGCCTTTTCTTGAGTTATTCAGTGATGTATGTACAGAACAATATTAATCGCAACAACAGATGAGCGTACAATGATTCAGATGATTTATTTGAGATTTTTTTTGAGATTGTATTTTCTTATGAGAGTTGACCCAATAATTTTAATTCCGTCATTGTTTGTTGTCATTTCACTCCAAATCAGTTTGCTTTCTACCACCAAGTTCTTAAAGAGCCCATATTATAGATGAAATAGGGCCATATTTAGGTTGTAAGGGTCTCCAACAACAGTCTAATATGCATGCAAGGTCAAACAACACTTTGATGGTCTTATAATCTGCATTTATTTTTACCTAATTATCCCAGCGACTCCCATATGAATCGTTCAGCGATTCATTTGTACCCAAACCTCTCCTCAGCGCGAAGCTAATTTGCGCTGATTGGACCGATGACAGCCTGCTGCGACTAACTATTTTATCAAGCAAAAAGTCCAAGAACTGGCGAGGAGATCTCCTAGCAGTCTACTTGCTCTTTTCACACACACACACGCACACACACACAGGGCCGGCGCGTCCAGAATAGAGACGGCGCGGCGGCGACACCTCCCTCACCCTCCGCGTCCTCAGTTACATCCGCGATTACAACCCAACCCCCCCCCCCAAGCTAAGATTTCAACCGCGACACCCCCCCCTGTCCTCACTTTACAAACGGGTCCCTTTCGTTTTCACTATCGGGTTGAGGGCAGCGTGATCACCCTTTGCCTAGAGCTTTACCCTATTCAGAGGACACACACACACACACACACACATCAACCTCCTAAGAGGAGACACTCACACAAACGACTGTCCTCAGAGGAGACACACACACACATAGCTGACTATCCATAAACAAAGCGGCACGCGTCGCGTTTTCAACGTGGCTTTACACGCGATATGAGAATATATAGAGTTAACCTGATACAGCACACGCGGTTACAAGTAACAAAACACAACTAAATGCAGAATTTGCAAGCTAGAGTAAATGAGACAATAATTTTAATCGCACGTACTTACACTGGTGAAATGGGGGAAGAAACTGATTCATGATGCACTGATCCTTGTTCTGACAGTCTTTACTGATCCTTCCTTTTACAAACTGATGAAGTCTTCTTTGTAATTATGTATTTTCCAGAGGCTCTCGATCTGCTCAAGGCTAGGCTATATTGCTAAGGTTTCATCTTTGGGTGAACTGTCAATAATCTCCATCTGCACAGCGTGACTTCATTCGACCGGTGTCTGTGTGTCTCTCTCTCTGTGTGTGTGTGTGTGTGTGTGTGTGTGTGTGTGTGTGTGCGTGTGTGTGTGTGCGTGCGTGTGTGTGTGTGTGTGTGTGTGTGTGTGTGTGACTTTTTTTTCTGTTAGTGGGCGGGGCCGCAGGTTTCAAATCTCCCGGGTTTGCGTGCCCAACTACTTGTGTTTCGTAGCTGCGTCATCGCGAAACACCTAATGACTCGTTATCAAGACGACTCGTTTGAAGCACTATGAGTCGACTCTTTTATAGATGAATCAATAGTTTTAAACACTGTACACTTACAGATTTAAGCCTTAGCTGGATATTTCACTTCACTTAGAGCTGTGTGACACACTACATGGAAGGGCATTTTCAAAAACCCATAATATGGGCTCTTTAAAGAAATAGTCGATTTTATTTCTTTTATTGATTCATTATATATATACACAGTTGAAGTGAGAATTATTAATCCCCTTTATTTTTTTATTCCCCAATTTTTGTTTAATGAAGAGAACACATTTCTAATCATAATAGTTTTAATAACTCATCTCTAATAACTGATTTATTTTATCTTTGCCATGATGACAGTAAATAATATTTGACTTGATATTTTTCAAGACACTTCTATACAGCTTAAAGTGACATTTAAAGGCACTTTTTAAAATTAAAATGTAGACATTTAAAATTAAAATGTAACCCCAAACCATGATTTTTCCTTCACCAAACTTGACTGATTTCTATGAGAATCTTGGGTCCATGCGGGTTCCAGTAGGTCTTCTGCAGTATTTATGATTATTAAGATGCAGTTCAAGAGATGATTCATCAGAACAATCGACCTTCTGCCACTTTTCTAAATGATCACAAGTCAAAGTATTATGTGTTGCTCATACAACTGGGATCGACTTTTGTCAGGTAGTAGATAAGCTTGAATCTTTGAGGGAAGAAAAAGTCATTCGCCATAGTATATATAGTGTAACATGTACTGCATAGCGTAATGTGTGTTCATATATAGCAGATAAACATATGGCCAATCACAATTCAGCATGCAAATTGTATGATGACATCATCATAGCTGTCTAGAAAACAAATGCGTGTGAATCAGTTGGGCATGAATTAATTACAGCAGTTTAACACTTACACTAAGCAGAATGTTTGAGGAATAACGCCGCGAGTCTTGCTGTCAGCTTGATGAAGTGTGTGTCTGTGTGTTTGATAAAAACAGGAGAAGAGAAAGATCCCTGCGGTGCCTAATGGAGAGCTGGCAGAGACAGAGGACCATGGTGGACACGGAGGCCCTGAGCTGCAGCGCACCGGGAGGTCAGTCTGGAGTGTGTGTGTGTGTGTGTGTGTGAGTGAGATTTATCACAAGCATGTGAAAAACATTGTGTGAAATCTGCTTCCTTAATAAGATCATTTAAATATTTTATAATGTCTTCTTTTATTTTTGGATGTTTTTTTCTGAGTCATCTTGTGTTATTATATTTCCAACCAGAACAGCTTGCTTTCTACCAGGAAGTCTTTTTTTAGCTTCATTCATTGACTATTGAGTGTTCTTTCTTTCATTAACACAAACACAATAAACACTCACTCGTTCGCTTTTCTTCGGGTTGCACGATCGCCTCACAACAAGAAGGTCGCTGGTTCTAGCCCCGGCTGGGCCAGTTAGCATTTCTGTTTGTATGTTCTCCCTGTGTTCGCGTGGGTTTCCTCCGGGTGCTCCGATTTCCCCCACAAGTCTAAAGACATTGGGAAGGCTAAATTGTCCGTAGTGTATGTGTGTGAATGAGTGTGTATGGGTGTTTCCCAGTGCTGGGTAGCAGCTGGAAGGGCATCCACTGTGTAAAACATATGCTGGATAGGTTGGTGGTTCATTCTGCTGTGGCGACCCCTGATTAATAAAGGGACTAAGCTGAAAAGAAAATGAATGAATGAATGAATGAATAAACATGATGGAAATGTTTTCTATGTTCTATTTCTATTGTGTTCAGAAATAAAGATGCTTATTTCTGCCATAAAATTGACAACAACAACAGCAAATAAATGTAAAAGTTGTCACTTGAATCTCACAATTCTGAGTGTACATCTCACAATTCAGACTTGTATTTCCTGACATGCCAGAATTGTGTAAAATATAAGGTGTGTGTGTGTTTAAAAGAAGCTATAAAAGAACAAAAAAGATTGTGACTTGTCTCTCACACTTCAGACTTTTTGTTCTCACAATTTTGAGTGTATAAAAAGCTGAATAAAATGTATTTATTACATTTAAATATATTTCTTAAATGTTTTTACTTATTAAATTACTTTTCTTTTCAGAATGCAGTAAATGTATTTTTAGATTCATGGGAATAAATTCAGAATTGTGAAATGTAATCTCCCCGCCTCCAAAAAATCATAATATATTATATTATTTTATATATTTTATATACACGGCATAAAAATCAAATCCTTTTGTACGAGGAACTACTTTCCTCTGCCATTCATTCACATCAGCTAACATCAGAACAGCAGAAGCCGTTACTAATTAACCAACGCCCCTTTAGAGCTAGTGTTTGAATGATTCTCTAGCGTCATGTCTAAAATGATGACTAACAGGTGATTTTGCTCACATTTTAAGATTGTAAGGCTGAACGGCATGAAATGCCATCAGTCTACAGAGAATTCTCAGTATTTTTCTGTTGCAATCAGGAGATTACAATAATTAACCCTGAAAAAGCCAAAGCAAAGCAAACACTAGCAGATTACTATTGTATAAATACAGCACTACAAAATACTAAAGAGAGAGATCGACTTAGAATGTCACTTACCTGTTCTGTAATGATTTGATCAACTGAAGTTAGAAATACGAAAAGAAAATGCTGAGTTTTTCCTCCCCTACCAAGGTCGTGGCTGTTCCTCCTGGGTTCCATCGAACACAAAACAAAATTACATTAATACACAACATTTGGGTGTAATAATATTTATTTCATTCATTCATTCATTTTCTTTTCGGCTTAGTCCCTTTATTAATCTGCGGTCGCCACAGCAGAATGAACCGCCAACTTATCCAGCATTTATTTTATGCAGCGGATGCCCTTCCAGCTGCAACCCATCACTGGGAAATACATACACACTTATTCACACACACATACACTACGTACAATTAAGCCCACCCAATTCACATGTACCACATGTCTTTGAACTGTGGGGGAAACCGGAGCACCTGGAGGAAATCCACGCGAAAACAGGGAGAACATGCAAACTCCATACAGAAACGCCAACCGACGCAGTCGAGGCTTGAACCAGCGACCTTCCTGCTGTGAGGCGACAGCACTACCTACTGCGCCACTGCATCGCCATAATATTTATTTATTTATTTATTTATTTATCAGGATCCCCATCAGCCACTACCTTGGTAGTATTCTTGGTAGTATTCTTCCTGGGGTCCATCGAACATAACACAAAATTACTTTAATACATAACAACAACGACCAATAAAAACATTAAAACATCCAGATCAACAATCCACTTAATATTGTGCCATTAAATATTTCTTCAATGATTTTTTTAAACCTCATTTTACTTGTAGTAAAGCATGTAATGTCTGATGGCAATTCATTCCATGTTTTCATTCCTCTACACATTACGGTTCATTGCTTTTCATTAGTTTTTGAAATCAGAAGCAGAAAATGTCCTTTTGATGCATGCCTGGTGTTAAAATGATGACTAGCATTACTATACAAATGTTGATGGTGCAATACACTTGGAACTCTTGACACAGAAATATTTCTTATGAAGCACAGCAGAGAAGCAATTACCCTATCCTTCACCAATAACCAACCTATATTTTATGCATCTTCATAATATTAACTCTTCTATTGCAGTGTAAAGTGAGTCGTGCAGCTCTATTCTGCACTAACTGTAATTTATCTAAGTCTTTACTTGATCCGCTCGACCATACCACTGGACAGTAATCTAGATAAGTAAGAACAATTGCCTGAGCAATCTAAACAACGACATTCTCGCCTAAAAAAACCCTCAAAAGTACATTATGTTGTCCAACAGCTGCAATATTTGTCAAACAGTGAGTTTATTGATCTGCTGTCACTTTATGTGGGCGGAGTAATAGAGAAGAGTTAAGAGGCTGTACGAGTGCTGATATTAGAATATAATATATACAGTGTACTCTAAAAATGCTAGGGTTCCACACAATCATTTACATTGAGGCAACATGAAGAAATTAAGTTAACTTATCAGTTTTTACAAATTTTTGTAAATTGAGCAGAAATCAATTAAGTTGTCCCAAAAATCCCAAGAATTGTTTTTTCAGCTCATTTTAAGCAAGTAGTTTGAACAAGCAGAGTTCAGATGGCTAAACGCCACTTCCGCCAAAAATGAGCTAATGACATTGAGTAAATGCTTTATGAACGTACTACATGTTTAACAAATATTTTAGTTTCAAATCATCTAAAATCCCAGCGTCAGCGCATTCAGAAATAACAGTTTGGTGGCAAAAGCCGCTAAACGCCACTTGCCTTTAACAGCAAAAGCTGCTATATCCCTGGAACCAATCAGAAGGCACGAACTGTATCATAGGTTTTCAATGTAACGGCGCGCTGATACGCCGGCTTTATGAGGAGACGTATTCCGCTTCCGCTTCCGATTTTAAAAGATGGAGTTTGATAAACTGGATGAGCCTGTCCGACTGTCAGTGAATGGCAAATGAAAACGTCCCTTACCTCAAAACTCTGTGCATTATAAGAAAAAGAAAACACGCTGTACAGAGGTGTAGCATGCATTCATAACGTGTTTTTGCGCAGCGACGCTTTTTTAAATGAGCCCGATTTACTATATATTAAAAAGCAACACTGTTTTAAGAAAGACAAAGTTAAGATGCCATTCTTTTTTGCCATGAGGATAAACAAGAGTCAAAAAAAGATCAAGACCTTGAGTATGGTGAGAATGAATCCCCTTTTTGCCCAGTAGGGATACCTTGTGTTTTATTTGCCAATTTAAGCTATCTTTTAAAAGATCAATAAGATGTACAGTGTTTCCTCTAGGATATTTTCCAGCTTTGGTGGCAGGCCTTTTTTTACACAGATCCACCAACTACCTGTGGCTTTATTTCAATGACAAATGTGGTGAGCGCAGTATTAGAAGTCGAGATCACATTTTTGTAATAGCCTACGAGCACGCGGATCTCTTTGCTTGCGCGCCAATTTCCTCTGCTCGTGCACAAAACTTCTTGCACGCCCCCTCAAATATAAGCCACTTTAAGAGCGTGCAGATGTTGTTGTGCGCTCTCAAATAAACGCTGCTGATGTGCGATTTAGTGCGTTTATGTAGTGAGTATGTCTCCAACATTTATTAGATTTGCTAGGAATATTTATGAATGTCTCAGGTATTAATGCACCCTGAAATAAAGTGAAACGGCTATACGTCGTGTTTGCTGGTCTCACACATCACACACCTGTCAGTCAGCCAGCACGTAACCTTAAAGGGTTAAACAAATGACGCACAGCACTACTACGGTTACAGAAAAGTTCACGCTGTTATAATTCACTTACATTTTAATACGTTTTGGTGCGATTATCACCCGCTATTAAAAAACTAGAATGTTTGAATGAGAAGCTGTAATGTAGCCGTGGCGGGATGAATCTTGGCGTGGCGCCCCACCATGGAAGAATGAATGTAGCGGAAACCGTGATGTATAAAACTGTACATTTTTTATAGTACTTTACATTACCTATACGTCTGATAAGCTTTTTAATGGACAATGCACAGATATTGATGTTTCACAATGTTTTTACAGTACATTATTTGAATCCAGCATTATTAGTTTACAATGTTTGCAATGTTTACATGTTAAGTCTAAATCCCAAATATCAGAAATGACAACAGATTGTTAAGATTTAATTAATGTCAGTTTTAATGTTATTGATTAATGCACTTACTTGACAGAGTTCATTCATTCGTTTTCCTTCTGCTTTGTCCATGGTTTAACAGGGGTCACCACAGCGGAATGAACCGCTACTTACTTGACAGATTCATGTGTTTTTAATTTTAGGTGGTTTGTGTAATGTGTTTTATGTTTGGTAAAATAATTTGCACCTTTAGTGATTTTTCAAGTAATCTGTCTTGTCCCGATAGGTGGATTTAGAGGTTTTTGCAAAAAAACACTAGTGGATTCAGCTGGTTTTGACACAAAAGAAAATCTACCTTGTTAAAACCAAAGAATTGTCTAAAGTGACAATTTTTAAAAATATATATTTTATTTACTAGCTAATAATCTTATCATATAAAATAAAACTTCTAAACCCAATCAGAGGAGCCTGATAGAAAATGCTCGTTTACAAAAAAGAGGTCTGATTGATTTAGAGGGTTTTGCATCTGAACTCTTCATGTATATATTTGAGTGTAGAAATGCAAGGTCAAATCAAGAGCATTGGTCTGTGGTGTTTCCCATTACATCAAGCAAATAAATCAAATGATACAGGAAATCAACATACCGTGTAATGCACAAATTCTTTAAGCAGAAAGAAATCTTAATCAGGGCTGGTCAGATTCGATCGGAGCATTTGGGAGAAAAGAGCCATCTGAGAACAGAAGGGGATTATTGTTGTGAGAAGAGAGAAAGTCACTCAAAGTTGTGAAAACTGTCACTCAACAGGAAGAGTGTGACCAAATGTCAAAGATGGCGTGCGTCCAGTTCACTGGAGAGTTGAAAACCTGGTCCTCAGTGGCACGGCTCGCGGTTACTTTGTAGTACAGAATGCAATATAATCTGCATTATTATTACAGTACGTGGCCTTTAACTGATGAGCCATGTGACCTTTTACAGTCATTTGGCTTCTGAGAGGAACAATGGATTTCTGGGAGGTTGCAAAGTTCAGGGGACTTAATGAAATGAGGAGTTGTTATTTTTATATATCAGCTTTTTCTTGCAAGTGCACATTGTACAATTGCACACGAGTTTCAGCTCACAAATGTGACTTTTTATGAGGAATTCTGATTTTATATCTCACATAGTCATTTGTTATTAAGAATTCTGAGTTTACATTTCATAAACATGACTTTTATTATGAATTCTGAGTTTATATTTCACAAAAATTGCGTTGTTTGAAGAATTCTGATTTTACATTTGATAAGTATGACTTATTTATTAAGAATTCTAAGTTTAAATTTCATAAATATGACCTTATTAAGAATGATGAGATTACATTTCACAAATATGATTTTTATTATGAATTATGTGATTATATCTTACAAATCTGACTTTTTCATCTCAAAATATAACTTTTTATTAATAATTTTTGACAAATTTCATAAATATGACTTTTTTACTAAGAATTTGGAGTTTACATTTTCCATATTTGACTTTTTATTATGAATTCTGATTTTCCATTTTATAAATGTGACTTTTTAATAAAAAATTCTAACATTACATTTCACAAATATAACATTTTTATGAAGAATTCTGAGTATATACCTCACAAATATGACTTTTTATTAAGAATCTTGAGTTTAAATTTCATAAATATGACTTTGTATGAAGAATTCTGAGATAACATTTTACAAAAATGACATTTTATGAAGAATTCTAATTTTACATTTCACAAACATGACTTTTATTATGAATTCTGAGTTTATATTTCACAAACATGACTTTTATTATGAATTCTGAGATCACAAAAATTGCATTGTTTGAAAAATTCTGATTTCAGATTTGATAAGTATGACTTATTTATTAAGAATTCTGAGTTTAAATTTCATAAATATGACTTTATTAAGAATGATGAGATTACATTTCACAAATATGATTTTTATGATCAATTATGAGTTTAGATTTCATAAATATTACTTTCTATTAAGAATTCTGAGATAACATTTTACAAAAATGACATTTTATGAAGAATTCTAATTTTACATTTGACAAACATGACTTTTATTATGAATTCTGAGTTTACATTTCACAAACATGACTTTTATTATGAATTCTGAGTTTACATTTCACAAACATGACTTTTATTATGAATTCTGAGATTACATTTCACAAAAATTGCGTTGTTTGAAGAAATCTGATTTTACATTTGATAAGTATGACTTATTTATTAAGAATTCTGAGTTTAAATTTCATAAATATGACTTTATTAATAATGATGAGATTACATTTCACAAATATGATTTTTATTATCAATTATGAGTTTAGATTTCATAAATATTACTTTCTATTAAGAATTCTGAGATAACATTTTACAAAAATGACATTTTATGAAGAATTCTAATTTTACATTTCACAAACATGACTTTTATTATGAATTCTGAGTTTACATTTCACAAACATGACTTTTATTATGAATTCTGAGATTACATTTCACAAAAATTGCGTTGTTTGAAGAATTCTGATTTTACATTTGATAAGTATGACTTATTTATTAAGAATTCTGAGTTTAAATTTCATAAATATGACTTTATTAATAATGATGAGTTTACATCTCACAAATAGTGATTTTTAAAATAAGAATTCTGGGTTTACATCTCACAAATATGGCTTTTTTATTAAGAATTCTGATATAATGTTTCACAAATATGACTTTATTAGGAATTCTGGGTTTTCATTTCAAATTTTTTACTTTTTATTAATAATTCTGTTTTCTTGTTTAAGAAATATGACCTTTTATAAAATATAAAATATAATTTTTTTATAAAAAATCAGTTCAAATATGACTTTAAAGAATGACTTATTAAAGAATTCTGAGATTACATTTCACAAATGTGACTTAGTATGAATTCTTAGCTTTTATCTAACAAATATGACTTTAAGAAGAATTCTGATTTTACATTTTATAAATATGAGATTTTGATTAAAAATTCTGAGTTTATATTTCACAAATATGACGTTTATTATGAATTATGGGTTTAAATTTCATAAATATTACTTTCTATTAAGAATTCTGAGATAACATTTTACAAAAATGACATTTTATGAAGAATTCTAATTTTACATTTCACAAACATGACTTTTATTATGAATTCTGAGTTTATATTTCACAAACATGACTTTTATTATGAATTCTGAGATCACAAAAATTGCGTTGTTTGAAGAATTCTGATTTCAGATTTGATAAGTATGACTTATTTATTAAGAATTCTGAGTTTAAATTTCATAAATATGACTTTATTAAGAATGATGAGATTACATTTCACAAATATGATTTTTATTATCAATTATGAGTTTAGATTTCATAAATATTACTTTCTATTAAGAATTCTGAGATAACATTTTACAAAAATAACATTTTAAGAAGAATTCTAATTTTACATTTGACAAACATGACTTTTATTATGAATTCTGAGTTTACATTTCACAAACATGACTTTTATTATGAATTCTGAGATTACATTTCACAAAAATTGCGTTGTTTGAAGAATTCTGATTTTACATTTGATAAGTATGACTTATTTATTAAGAATTCTGAGTTTAAATTTCATAAATATGACTTTATTAAGAATGATGAGATTACATTTCACAAATATGATTTTTATTATGAATTATGTGATTATATCTTACAAATCTGACTTTTTGGTCTTAAAAATATAACTTTTTATTAATAATCTTTGAGTTTAAATTTCATAAATATGACTTTTTTACTAAGAATTTGGAGTTTACATTTTCCATATTTGACTTTTTATTATGAATTCTGATTTTCCATTTTATAAATGTGACTTTTTAATAAAAAATTCTAACATTACATTTCACAAATATAACATTTTTATGAAGAATTCTGAGTATATACCTCACAAATGACTTTTTATTAAGAATCTTGAGTTTAAATTTCATAAATATGACTTTTTATTAAAAATTCAGAGTTCAATTTTTTTTATGAAGAATTCTGGGTTTACATCTCACAAATATGGCTTTTTTATTAAGAATTCTGAGATAATATTTCACAAATATGACTTTATTAGGATTTCTGGGTTTTCATTTCAGCTTTTTTACTTTTTATTAATAATTCAGTTTTCTTGTTTAAGAAATATGACCTTTTATTAAAAAAATCAGTTCAAATATGACTTTAAAGAATGACTTATAAAAGAATTCTGAGATTACATTTCACAAATGTGACTTAGCATGAATTCTTAGCTTTTATCTCACAAATATGACTTTAAGAAGAATTCTGATTTTACATTTTATAAATATGATAAAAAATTTATGTTTCACAAATATGATGTTTATGAATTATGAGTTTAAATTTCATGAATATTACTTTCTATTAAGAATTCTGAGATAATATTTAGCAAAAATGACATTTTATGAAGAATTCTAATTTTACATTTCACAAACATGACTTTTATTATGAATTCTGAGTTTATATTTCACAAATATGACGTTTATTAATAATCTTGAGTTTAAATTTCACAAATATGACTTTTTTCTTACAAATGATAAGTTTACATTTCACAAACATGATTTTTTATTAAGATTTCCGAGCAAAATCTCACAAATATGACTTTTTAATGGGAATTTGGAGTTTTATTTTCACGTTTTACATTTTTATTAAGATTTCTGAGATTAGTTTTCACAAATCTGACTTTTTATTAAGAAATTAGGACTTTTCATCTCACAAATATTAAAGAATAATTACTGTAATATATTATCCATTGTTTGTTCATGTTAGTAAATACATTAACTAATGGAACCTCATTGTGAAGTTTGTAAATAAGTTGTGAACATTGTGAACAGTAATAAGTTACAGTAAAATAAAATATTTCCTGTGTTAAACTAATGGCAGGTTGGAAGGAAAACATTTAAGTGTGATAGAAATAATTGAACACAAGTTTGGCTCATTACGAGTGTGTATTTTCCATGAATGTCACACACAGCTCTAAATCAGTGGATTCAGAATAAGCCGGTTTTCCAGCTCTCTCTCTCCACAGAGCAGATCAGATCAGTAATCTGGTGTGTCTGGTGTGTTTTGTCAGGTTATTTGGTGGATTAATTCTGGATGTGAAGCGGAAGGCTCCACACTTCCTGTCAGATTTCGGAGATGCGCTAAGCCTGCAGTGTCTGGCCTCTTTCCTGTTCCTGTACTGTGCCTGCATGTCTCCTGTGATCACCTTCGGAGGACTGCTGGGAGAAGCTACAGAGGGACGCATAGTAAGAACTGCAGCCTGTTCTCACCGCCATTGGCGAGAGCGTCAAAGTAGCCAGAAGCCATTCCTTTTCAATGGGAGCCGACGGTCCCATGTGTCTGAAATATTCTGAAGCGGCAATACTGTTTTGTACTGTTGCCCAATTCAGAAAAAGTTGGGACAGCATGGAAAACGCTAATCAAAAAAGAAAGGAGTGATTTCTAAATTTACTTTGACTTGTATTACATTGCAGATAATGCAACAAACATTATTGATGTGTTACTCAGTTTTGTTCTTGCAACACGTTTCAAAAAGAGTTGGGACAGGAGCAATTTATGGCTAGTAATCAGGTGAATTGGTTAAATAATGATGTGATTTGAAACAGGTGATGTCAACAGGTGATTGTAATTATGATTTGATACAAAAGCAGCATTTACAGCTGCGGTCACGCTTGACTTTTCCCCCATATACTTCCATTCATACGCACGCGAATGCGGAAATGCGGGGTCATGCGTCAAGTTTCGCAGGTTGCTGCGATGCAAAGTTCAAGCTTGGTGAACTCTAACCTGCGAAATCGCATCACTTGACTGAGTGAGACCAATCGAGGATCAAAACAGGACCTCTCTGGACAGAAATTTAAAACATGGAGCAATCGCTCGCTTTTTTTTATGTCTAATCATCTCGTTTAATCCCGCCCCTTTTCACAGAGCCGCACGACAGAATTAAGCTATGGTCACACTGGGCTTTGTGTGTGCGAAATTCTGTCGTGTGGCGCTGCGAAAACGGGCGGGATTAAACAAGATGATTAGACATTAAAAAAGCGAGCGATTGCTCTATGTTTTAAATTTCTGTCCAGAGAGGTGCTGTTTTGATCCTCCATTGGTCTCACGCAGTCAAGTGATGCGATTTCGCAGGTCAGAGTTCACCAAGCTTGAACTTTGCACCGCAGCAACATGCGAAACTTGACGCATGACCCCGCGTTTCCGGTCTGAAGCATTCGCCTGCGTATGAATGGAAGTCTATGGGAGGAAAAGCAAAGTGTGACAGCAGTTTTACGCACACACAAAGCCCGGTGTGACCGTAGCTTAAGAAAGGTCTAGTCCAGTGGTGCTCAATCCTGCTACTGGAGATCGACCTTCCAGCAAAGTTCAGCTCCAACCCTGATCAAGCTCACCTGAACCAATTAATTAGGACCTGAACAGCACTTAATAATTATTTGATATGGGTTGCATCCAGTGGTGTAGTCCTAAAAAAAAAAAAGTTAGTGTACTATTACACCCGACCCAAATTTTAATTAATTTTTAATTTTAGTAGCCAAAGAAACGACGAAAATCAATGTTTCTTTGATATATATATATATTTCTTCAAAATATCTTCTTTTGTGTTCAACAGAAGGAAAAACAGAAAAACCGGTTTGGAACAAGTAAAGGTTGAGTAAATGATGACAGATTTTCATTTTTTGGGAAAACAACCCATTTTAAAAAAATTAACAAATTTGTTCGTTTTTAAGGGAGATGCTAATAGTATAATCCTATTTCATGATTTATGTTTAGCTACCCCCCCCCCCCCCCAGCAGCCTCAGAGATTTGCTGTATGTATACAGTATGTAGCTTATATAATCATTTTAATACTGAAAAAAGAGTCAATCAAGATAGTTACAACAATTTAGTTAACTTTTATTTAAGTCAACTCAATAGGGCCTGTGTATACATGAAAAGACAGCTTTTTAACTCCCTTTTTTTACTGGCTTATTACTTTACATTTAATAAGTTCCTTTAAACATCAATCAGCCATTATTTTTTATTTTCACATTCGTGCATGCTTGTTTTAAACCAAGCTATTAGGAGTCTGTCTTCTGGTGTCGCTATTATATACTAGTAGTTACCCTTTTAAATTGTATATTGTTACGCGATTTATGAGTAGTCTTTGCCTCATCGTTTTTAGTGTTATATATAGTGTCGTTCCCTGTAGCGGTAGGCACGATTAAGACAAATGTGAAATACTGTTTTACAGGGGCGATTTTAGGGCGGATCACAGATCCCTTTGGGGTAAACAAAGAAAAATGTACATTTTTAAGTAATAATTTAAAATAATACACTAAAACTAGGGAAGTTTAATCAGAAAAATAAGTGAGTATACCGAGGGTATATGCAATTATAGATCCTCAGAGGTGGTAATACTCAAACAGCTTGTGGAAAAAAGTAAGCATACTGAGTATACGTGCGTATAGCAAGGACTACACCACCGGTTGCAACTGAAATCTGCAGGAAGGTCGATCTCCAGGAACAGGGTTGGTCACACCTGGTTTAGTCCTTTAGGAGCAAATATGGGCTGAGGCTCGCCAGTTTGCCCCCAAATATGTAAGAAAATTATTGAAATGTTTAAAAACAATGTTCCTTAAAGAAAAGGGCACAAGCTTGATCTGTGATCTCAGATCCCTCAGGTGGCACTGCATCAAGAATCCTCATTCATCTATAAGTCATATCACCACATGGGCTCAGGACTACTTTGGCAAACTTTTGTCAAGTACCACAATATGTAACTACATCCACAAATGCCAGTTTAAACTGTACTATGCCGAAAGGAAGCCCTATGTTAACAGTGTCCAGATGTGCCGTCAACTTTTCTGGGCTCGGACGCATCTTGTATGGATCATCACACAGTGGAAACGTGTACTGTGGTCAGATGAATCAGTATTTCAGGTATTTTTGGAGAAATGGATGCTGTGTGCGCCGGACCAAAGAAGAAAAGGATCATCCAGACTGTTACCAGCAACAAGTCCAAAA